>NW_024081624.1:483557-602911 GCF_003009895.1 Hyaena hyaena | reverse complement strand
TACTACATGGCAATGAGAAAGAATGAAATCTGGCCACGTGTAGCAACATGGATGGACTTTGAGGGTGTTATGCTGAGCGAAATAAGTCAGGCAGAGAAGGACAAATACCATATGTTTGCACATATAGGAGGATTAGGAGGAACCTGACGCAGGAACAATGGGGAGAAGAAGGGCGGAAATGGTGGGGGAAAGGGAGAGAGGCAAAACATGAGAGACTCTTGAATGCTGACAAAAACTGAGGACTGATGGATGTGGGGGGGAGGAGGGATGGGCATGGATGAGGTCATTTGTGGGGATGAGCACTGTGTGTTATTTGGAAACTAATTTGACAATAAACTATTTGTAAAAAAATAAAAAATAAATAAAAGAAAAGAAAAGAAAAAGAAAGAAAATGCCATATTAACAATAGTCTTTGCAACAGTCCTGTAACAACCTAAACATCCATGAGTGGATTCTTACTGTAACCTTATAATGAAACATTTACAAACTCATAAAAAAGAATGAGGAAGTTCCTTTGTATTAATAAGGACAGATCTTCAAGACAAACTCAGTGAAGGAAGCAAAAGTTGTCTATAATATGCTACAGTCACATAGGCAAGATATGTGTATATTTTTGCTTGTGTCTGCTGCTATATCCTCATATGATACACAAGAAACTGGTAACTCTGATAGCCTCTAGGGGACAGAGGTGGGAGGGAGTCTTTTCACTATAGAGAATCTCTTTGCAGCTTGGCCACTCATTAGATAGTGGAAGTGTGAGTAAGAAAAAGGAAGAATCACAAGTTCACTTCCTGATTGCTGGCCTGAAGGAGTACAAGACAGAGAATAAAAGGAGAGAGACTGAGATGGACTGTCTGAGTGGACATTTCTATGGTTAGTTGGATATTTGGACGCAGAACTCTGGAGAGAAATCTTGTTCTGAATCTAGTGAGATAGGTAACATTGTGAAAAGAACCTGAGCTTAACTGGAAGAACTGGGCTCTCCCAGAGTTCTGCATTTCCCCTTCATCCTCTTGACCCTTGTTGGACTCCCTGACTTCCAGTCTAGGAGGCCAACTAAAGCACAACCCCACTAAAATAATCTAATTCTTTAAGTGTCCTTTCTTAGGGTATATTCTGAAATATTTATATATGATGATATAATATTAGAGATTTCATTCAAAATAATTCAGAAAAGTGGTGGGAAGTAGATGTGGGTATGGAAGACAGCTTGAGTTGATAACAAAAACCTTAGTGGTGGGTACTCATGGGTTTATTATAATATTCTATTTTTATGCATAGGATAAAATTTCCCTACTATAAAGGTTTTTTTCAAGTACCAATGCCCAGGCCTTACCCCCAAGGAATTAAATAAACCAAAATTTCTGGGTGTGGGGCTTAGGTGAAAGTATTGTTTAAAACTTCAGCGGGTAGTGCTCCCTGCAACAGCACATATACTAAAGCGTCACCAGGTAATTCTCCAGGATTGAGAACTGCCCTATTAGTCAAGCTTTAGTTATCATTAAACTACCTACAATTTTATGATGGCCCTACACTGCTCTTACATCCAGTTTCAATCCCTGCTTCTGTCTTTGAATCTAGCCTCCTTTGATGGCTCATTCTGGTCCTAGCAACAAAAGGGCAAACAGAAATAGAGAGGAACAGATACAAAGATATTGTGAATCCCCAATGTTTATTCACTGGAACCACATGCTGTGTGTAAACAGAGCTCAATGACAAGAAGCAAGACCCTCCAGGCCACTCTGTTCCCTGACTGGCCAGTGACTGGTCTTGTTCTGACCAGCTCAATCTCAACCACAGGATTGGAATATGTGTGCCTGGGGATGCAAGCCTAGTCTCAGAAAGCTTCTGGAAAGTGTTTATCTGGTTCTAGTTTATCTCCATCAAGAAGGCAGTCATGTGTTTCCCAGAAGGAAGCCAAGCTTTGGGTCTATAATCCAGTTCTACCCCTATGAGCTGCATCACTGAGGAAGGTCATCTTGCTGGTCTGAGTCTAGTTTCTTCATCAGTAAAGTGGGAGAAGGCACTTGGGATGAATGGACTGGCGAGAATGGATTGGGATGTAGAGCAACTGAAGAGAAAATTCTATTTAAAGTACCTGAGAAGATACAAGGTACTTGCAGGATCTCAAGACTCATTAATTCCTTTCCTTTCTTTTTCCTTTGTCTGTGTGCCACCATGAGGTAGTACCAGGAGCACTTTCTAGCAAGGAAGGGGTAGAAAAGGTCTTATCAGATCCAAGACCAAATCCAATCATTAGGCCAGCCTCTGAGCGGTCCGTGACCCCTGGGTGATGCTTATATTACCTCTCCACAGTGACACCAGGCTACTGAACACTAACTGTTCCCTTCCCCAAGGTTGATGTTCTCCTAAATCTGCAACTAAATCTGCAAAACCCATCCTCTGGAGGCAAGATAACACAGTGGATACTTTGTCCAATGTCTTAGTGACTTGTGTCCAGTTAGTTTATTTAAGAAAAGAAAGAATTCATTAAAAGATGTGGCCAGAGAACACAGGAAGTCACACGTTGCCCCAGAACAAATACTCCTGGCCCTGGAAACATTCTCCCTACATCCCCAGCCACAGATGCACAGCCAAGCTCACAGGGCCCTCACCAAGGATCCAAAATCACACACCATATTGTACATGGTTTTATATACTTACCCTTGAGTTCTCAGATTCATAACGACAGTATTCTGCATCTGCTCCCTGGCATCCACTCTTCTTACTCATAAATCTGGTTTCCCTAACTTTCTTTGGGACAGAAAGCTGGGGAGGTTGGGGGGAGGGGGTGGCCCCAGGAGAGCGTCTCAGGTAACTATACACATCCTCCCAGATGCTGCTCCACAGTTGCCTGGCTCCCTGCATTTCTGAGGCAGGAGACGTGAGTGGAGTCTTCCCCTTTCTATATGATATATTCTTTTCTCTCCGTCTCACCCACAAATCATGCCTGGAAGCTCTCGTGGCCAGTGGGCACGTTGTAAAGAGGAAAGCAAGGTGACCTCCTTCCCCCTAATTCAACAGCCCACAGACCCTGAGACCCATATCAACATGGCTGTGTTTTCCCTGTTGGAATCACAGTAGGATCTCCATGTACAGCTATGCAGATTGTACCTTGCCCAACAAAGGGATGTGGAGGGGAGAGCAGGTGCTCACTAAGTAATAAGCCCTAGTATGAAGCTGTATCCACCAAGAGGACATTGAACTCCTTTGTCTGTTTTGCATAAAGACAAAATATATGAACTATTACAGCTCTGAATGTCAAGTATATGAATTCTAAACTCTCAAGCAATACATCCAAAGACATCCTATTTTGAAGGATGTTCCATGATGATAAGTTCCTACCTCCAGCGGTAATGCCAACTTACTTCTGCATCAATCTGAACACCAATTCAGAACCCAGTGGCCTCGCCTTGTGTAATGTACACTGAAGAAAAGACCTGACGTCAGCTGGACTGTGTTTGGCTTTTAGATCATTACCTTCCTTCATTCATTCAACAACTATTTATTGTGGATCCCTTCCATTTAAGTAAGAGGTGTAGCATTGTAGGGATACAACAGTGAATCAAATAGACAAAAATTCCAACCTTCATGGCACATACATTCTAATGGAGGGAGACAGACAGTAAATAAAATTAATAAGTGAAATACATGGTATGCTAGGTAGCAAAAGTGTGGTGGAAAAAGCAAAGCTGGGAAAGGGGATAGAGCTATCTGGGGAAAATGACAATTATAAGCAGGTGGTCAGATAGTAAGGGTGCAGGCTAAGTAGCTAAATGGGGGGAAGGAATTCCTGGAAGAAGGAATAGCAAGGACAAAGACACTAAGGCAGGAGCATACAAGGCTTGTCTGGGACAGCCAGGAGGCCAATGTGGCTGAAGCACAGTGAGCAAGGGTCAAGAAAAGTAGAAGATTCAGTCTAATTACAAGACCTAGTACAGCCACTTAGCCCTTTAAAATTCTTAGTTTCCTTTTCTGTTCAAAGGGACTAGTAATACCATTTCATGCAGAGGTGATAAAGTGCCAGAATATACTTAGGAGAACACTGTAAACAGTAAACATTGTAAGGCATTGTGTAACTGAGACATCTATCCTTTTCCTCTCCTTTCCTACTGCCATCTTCATTCTTCTTTCTCTGTGTCACTACCCAGCCATGGGTACCACACAAAATGGCACAAATTCTCCCAAAATGAGGTCCGCACACCACCACCACCACCACCCCCCCATCATATTCTGATTCAGCTATATGTAGAGGTCTTTCACACCCAATAACTGGCCAGTTTTAGAGAAGGAAGGAAGGAAATGCCCACCAGATACACAACCACCTACCAGCTACTATGAGGAGTCACCCATCTCTGTACAGTGTCTAGCACAGAGGACACGCTCAGTAAAAGCCATGTGAATTTGAATGAAACTGAAAAGGAATTTAATGCAGAGGCAAGAAGGATTAACAATGCAAGTGACCACAAAACAGAAGCCAAGAACTAAGGAAGATCTCTACAGACACTAATATTTAATGTGAAATTTGCAGGAAAAACTACAAAATGTTGGTCTCTAAGGTACAATCTGCTTGCCCTTACCTAGCATATCAAGCCACACTTTCAGGCCACATGGCTGCCATGGGCATCTGTTCTCCATATGAGGACGCAACTCTGCTGAGGTTGAATAGATTCACAAGGGAATTGGAAATAGGTGTACTGGAGATATTCCCCAAAAAATCAAGGCTTACAGTCACATTGATCTATGGGACCAACTCATGTTTATTGGCTTATCCCACAAGAAGCATGGCTGCAGCATTTTACACTCAAATTGCCCAGTTCCCTGCTGATGGTGGGGCAATGGCTAAGCCAGATCAGTTGTCAGCCAAGAGGGCTGTGGCAGTGTCCATGGGTAATCCAAGTTAAATTCAACTAGAGAGACTGAAGAGTCAAACCTCAGGACAACCAAATGCAAACACCAAGTTTGGAGGCAGAATCAGAGCAGGAGTAAGGAGGCAGGAGTTCAAATTTGGCAGAGAAGAGACTAAAGAAAGAGAAGCTGAATGGGGAGAAAGAATTAGCTGAGAGATCTAAAGCAGTCACCTCAAAGAGTTCAGGTGTATATTTGTAGTGAAGTCACTCTGGCTTAAAGGGAAAAGGGAGGTTCCACAGTAACTTAGGAGACATTCTGCAAGCCTTCCTCACTGCTTGTGTGATACTGAGTTGGTGTGAGCTCTCTCCCTTCCCTCCACCCACGTTTCCCCCAGGCCCACCCTGTCACTTTTTTTTTAATGTTTATTTTTGAGAGAGAGAGAGAAAGAGAGAGAGAGAGAGGCAGACAGACCCACAGACAAAGACCGAGCAGGGGAGAGCCAGAGAGAGAGGGAGACACAGAATGTGAATCCAGTCTCTGAGCTGTCAGCTGAGTCCAAAGTGGAGCTTGAACCCACGAACCATGACATCACGACCTGAGCCAAAGTCAGACGCTCAGCCAACTGAGCCACCCAGGCACCCCATCACCTTGTCACTTTTGACAAAATAATAATAATAATGTTATTAATCTCTTAGATTTCCATAGGACTTCATACGTCACACCTATTTGACATGTACAACCTATATGTTATGACGTGAGTCCAGCAGGTATCAGTATTCCTATTTTACAGATGTGAAAACAGATCCCTGCCAGACAAGTCAGCAGTGGAATAATGACAGGAGTCAGGACCTCCCAAGCCACATCTAATTCAATGCAGGGCTGGGGCTTAGAAATCCTGGACAACTTCATGTTTAACATATTAACAGCAAACAATAGAAAACAAAGCAATGACATCATTTCTCATGTATCAGTGTTCTGACTATGCTTAGGTAGATGCTGGGTTAGGATAACACAAGACTGACTTCTGATCAGCATCTATACTGACTGGCGAGAGTCATATATCCCCCGTTCTCTACATGTTCCCATCCTAATCAAATAAACAACAAGGATGGTATTGTGCTTTAAAAATAAGAGGATCCTGGGGCGCCTGGGTGGCTTAGTCGGTTAAGCGTCTGACTTTCGCTTAGGTCACGATCTCGCGGTTCGTGGGTTCGAGCCCCGCGTCGGGCTCTGTGCTGACTGCCAGCTCAGAGCCTGGAGCCTGTTTCAGTCTGTGACTCCCTCTCTCTCTGACCCTCCCCTGCTCACGCTGTCTCTCTCTCTCTCTCTCTCTCTCTCTCTCTCTCTCCTAGAAATAAATAAAAAATAATAATAAAAAAATAAAAATAAGAGGATCCTAGCACTGCTAGGAATTTACCCAAGGGATATAGGAATGCTGATGCATAGAAGCACATGTACCCCAATGTCCATAGCAACACTCTCAACAATAGCCAAAACATGGAAAAAGCCTAAGTGTCCATCAACGGACAAATGGACCAAGAAGATGTGGTTTATCTATACCATGGAATACTACATGGCAATGAGAAACAATGAAATCTGGCCATGTGTAGCAACATGGATGGACCTTGAGGGTGTTATGCTGAGCGAAATAAGTCAGGCAGAGAAGGACAAATACCATATGTTTGCACGCATAGAAGGATTAAGAGGAACTTAACAGAGGACCATGGGGGAGAAGAAGGGGGAAATAGTGGGGGAGAGGGAGAGAGGCAAACCATGAGAGACTCTTGAATGCTGAGAACAAACTAAGGACTGATGGGTGTGGTGGGGGTGGGAGGAGATGGGCATGGAGGAGGGCACTTGTGGGGATGAGCACTGGGTGTTATATGGAAACCAACTTGACAATAAACTATTTGTAAAAAAAAAAAAAAGATAAGAGGATCCTAATCTTTGTAGTAAGGCCAAATCAAGCTTTTCTGACTTGCTATGAGGGTAAGCTACAAGTGTTTCAATCAAAGGACCAAAATTTTCTCCCCAATGTCACATTAGCTTAGAAAGAAGAACACTTTCTTCCTTTTACTGAAGAGAAATATACACAAAAACAAAAACATAAGCATAAATGCATGCTCCATAAAGTCCAGCCAGCACCAACAAAACATACATTCTAATTCAAGTCATGCTTTTGGTGCTTTCTCTCCATCAAGAAGGTTTTATTGCTCATTAGATTTCATTTTGCCTCTACTAAGGTGCTGTGAATTTGCAAAAGAAGTAGTATGATTTTCCCCAAGGTCCAGCCCCCCTCAGAGATGATTCTGTCCTATTCATCTGGCTCAGGAATTTGGGGTAAAATCACTTAAACACATCTCTGTGGTTTCACCTGAAACACAGGTTCTTCTACCTGCCTTTTCCCCAAGCCTGTTTTAAAGAAAATCTAAACATTGTCCTTAAAAGGCCCTGAAAAGGATCTTTGGTAAATCCAACAAATTCTTGACCTGAAGGAGGCCAGTGGAGAATGCTGTACTATTTCAAAGAACACAGTTTCTGGACTATTACCAGATCTCTCTCTCTCTCTAGCAAGTGGTTTTTACAAGCACTTTGAATGTATATGTTTAACACAGATTATTTGGTTCTTAATAAAGCACTGGCACATTTAGATTTCTATGGCACATTTTTGCTTTTATATGGATTTTAATAACTTTTTCTCTGATACGAGTCCCAAAAACCTCTGGGTGAGCAGAGTTGGCATGGGACTGTTACATGCTAGATGTCCAAAGTTAACAGCTATTGGAAATTTACTTTCTTCTTCTGTTTGAGTGTACTTAATGCTATTAAAGTTCTGTCTGGCAGCAGAAAAGGGTATAAAAGTGGCCACTTAAGAAAAGCAATTTGGCCCTTTGTGACAACAGCTGCCTGATATTGCATTTTATTTAATTGGAAAGGGATGCAGGAAGTCTGTGGCACATTAAAGAAACTCAGAGTTTGGAGATCATAGGAATTTTCTCCTCTATTTTCTTCTAATAAAATTACCATTATTAAGTAATTTATTGAGTGTCAACAACATACTAGACACTTTTTAAATTATTTGAAATGGACTGATTAAGGGAAAATCATTTAAACTCTTTTGGAAGGGCTCTCTGTGGACCTTCCAGAGCATATGTTCAGCTGACAGGGTGACACTGTCATTAAGACCATTCCCCAATAGCTATGGAGTCAAAGCCAAGACCCTGCGCAGGCATGTAGGGCCCTGTCTCCACCCTCTGGCCCCAGCTGTTTCCAAACCTCCTTCTACTACCTTTTAGTCTTTCAGCCACAGCCAGCCATCTGCTGCTCCCTAAGCTTGGTACCCTCTTATTTCCCCAACCTGGTACCACCCTTCTTTCTGCCTGGCACACCCTTTCTGACTGGTCTGCCCAATTGACTTCTTATTCCTTAAAACACAAGCACAGATCTAGCAATTCTACTTCTAGGCATATACATATAAATGAAAGCAGAGACTCAAAAAGATATATGTACACCCATGTCCATTGCAATATCATTCACAATAAACAAAAGACAGAAGCAGCCTAAATGTCTGTCAACAAATGAATACATACAGAGAATGTAGTATGTGTATGCAATGGAATATTATTCAGCTCTAAAAAGGAAAGAAATTCTGACACATGCTACAACATGGATAAATCTTGAAGATGTTATGCTAAGTGAAATAAGCCAAACACAAGAAAACAAATACATAATTAATGAATAATTAACTCCAATTACATGAGGTTCCTAGAGTCATCAATATCATAGACAGAAAGTATAATGGTAGCTGCCAGGAGTTTGAGGAAAGAGAGGATGGGAAATTATTGTTTAATGGTATAGAGCTTCAGTTTTGCAAGATGAAAAGAGTTCTGCGGATGGATGGTAGGGATGGTAGCAGAAGAATGTGAATGTACCTAATGCCATTTAAAAATGGTTAAGGCAGGGGTGCCTGGGTGGCTCAGTAGGTTAAGCTTTCTGCTTCAGCTCAGGTCATGATCTCACAGTTCATGAGTTCAAACCCAATGTTGGGCTCTCTACTATCATCACAGAGCCTGCTTCAGATCCTCTGTCCTCCTCTCTCTCTGCCCCTCCCCAGTTGGTTCTCTCTCTCTCTCTCTCTGTCTCAAAATAAATAAATAAACTAAAAAAATAAATAAAAATTAAAAAATAAAATAAAAATTGTTAAGGTCGGGGGCGCCTGAGTGGCTTGGGTGGTTGAGTGTCTAACTCTTGATTTCAGTTTGGATCATGGTCCCAGAGTTCTGGGATCAAGCTCTCCATCTGCTTCCACACTGAGCATGGAGCCTGTTTAGGATTCTCTCTCTCTCTCTTCCTCTATCTCTCTCCCTGACTTGTGCTCTCTCTCTCTCTCTCTCTCTAAAAAAAATATGAATATAAATAAAGAATAGTTAAGGTGATAAGTTTTATATAATCTGTATTACCACAATTTTTTGAATTTGAAGATTAGAAAATTAAAAATAATAAAAATTTTAAAATCTCAACATCTCTATGAAAGTTTTATCCACTTCTCAGCACCAACAGAATTGGTCTTTTCTTCCTCTGAGCTCCTACTCAGGAATTAATTCCAAATTAATCTCATATTTTAAAAAAATAGATATAGGTGGCATTAATTTTTTAGATCTCAAAAACAAGTAAAACAGTGCAAGTCTGCATTTTTTTTAATTTACTTCTTTATTTTGAGAAAGAGAAATAGAAGGAGAATTCACCACCAAGGTGCCCCTCTAAGTCTGCATTTTAAAAGGTGAAAAATAGGGGCGCCTGGGTGGCTCAGTCGGTTGAACTACCGACTTTGGCTCAGGTCATGATCTCATGGTTCATGGGTTTGAGCCCCACGTCGGGCTCTGTGCTGACGGCTTGGAGCCTGGAGCTGCTTCAGATTCTGTGTCCCTCTCTCTCTGCCCCTCCCCCGCTCATGCTCTGTCTGTCTCTCAAAAATAATAAATATACGTTAAAAAATATTTTTTTAAAAAAAGGTGAAAAATATATTAGGTCATTCCTTCTATTCCTTTCCTCAAACAACTGACATTGAGTGACTGGCTGAATTTCTCTCTCATCACCCTCATGCTGAGTTCCCAGTATCAAATCAACTCTCTGACCACAAGATGCACCTCCCAGTCAATACAGTTGGACCCAGTACCCACGTACTTCCACTTGCCTCAACTCCTTAAACTAGACCTTACTTCCCCTTTACTTTGGGTCTCCCAGATGAGGCCAGGCCCCTGGCTGACATCCCCTCCCCTAGCTCCATGAACATTGCAACTCTGGCTACCCAATAGACCCACCCACACTCATTAAACATAGTGCAGGGTTCTAGTGAAACTATTTTGTTTTTAAAGATGAAGCTTTAAGGAGTATTCCAACTTTTCAGTCACTGGAGGGAAGGCAGGTAACAAATACATAAGTATTCTCTTAAAATGCTAATGTTCCTGGATTGTAAGAAAAGTCAAGCATTCATCCATTAATAAAAATTAAAAGTAAGCTGAGTAACCAAATCAGCTTAGAAAATCAGTAGAAAAGGTAGAGTGCACAGGGGGTGAATTTTGTTTGGGGGTTTGGGGGCATGTGCTTGTAATAATTTTAGAGCATAGGGTCCTTTTCTGGATTGAGGGAGGGTCAGGGATAGGGGTAAGGCACATGAGGAAACTGTTTCAAGAAGACTAAGGACAGGACAAAAGGGAGGAAGATGTTCCAGAAACTTTCCTATTTCAAAAAAAACAAAAAACAAAAAATAAATTTAATTTAAAAAAAATAAAAAGATTTAGGTCGAGTTGGTTCTGTGACCAAAAACGGAAAAGGAACATCTTTTCTTTTCCTTTTCCCTGCACCAAAGAACTCTAATCCAGCACTTGGGCTCCTAAAGTGTGCTATGCTGTCAGTTAAATAAGCTCTTATGAAAATATTTCTTGACTCACAAAGTTTAGGCCTACTATATGTGTGTATTTTAAATGAATAAATAAGTAAATGAATATTATCTTAAGAATACAGTCATTATATTTTCATTAGTAATCTATTGGAAAACATAGGCTAAGTTCCAAACAAAGCTGGGAACACAATTTGTTCAAAAGAAAATCCCCTGTACTGAATGAAATCAGTAAACTGCAAACTAAACAATAATTTGGGAAGAAACACCAAGAAGTATCACCCTCTGTATTAATTTTCTAGGGCTGCTCCAACAAATTACCAGACTTGGTGGCTTAAATGACAAATTTTTAAATTCCCTCACAATTTTACTTTTAGAGGACAGAAGTCTGAAAGCAAAGTATCAGCAGGGACACCCTCCCTCTGAAAGTTCTCAGGAAGAACCTCCCTTGACTCTTCCAGCTTCTGGCGGCTCCAGCAATGCTTGGCGTTCTTTGGATTGTAGCTGTGCCACTCCATTCTCTATCCCTTGCCTTCACGGGGCTGTCTTCTCTGTTGTCTGTCCGCTATCTAAATCTCCCTCTTCTTTCTTCTATAAAGACACCAGTTATTGGGTTTGGTAGATTAAGTGAATGATTTAGTGGATTAAGTCCAGGATGATTTTATCTCAAGATCCTTAACTAATTTCACCTGCCTAGACCCTATTTCCAAATAAGGTCACATTCTGAGGCTCCAGGTGGATGTGAATATTTTGGAAGACACTCTTTAACCCACTATACCCTCCATATGGGAAGCCAATAAATATGAATACAAAAATGAGATGAATTATCTGTAGGAGTACCCCACTATTACCATTGAGGATGAAATGCTTCCCACATCTCGTGTAGGGAAAAGAATATCTTCTAAATCTCAATAAGGAGAGCACAATGTAAACTGCATAATATCAATTATATATACCATTTAGACTTAATGTAAACAGGATGTTGAAGAAGATCAGAGGAGGGAGATTCTGAAAACCTCATGGAATGTTTGGCACCATCCCAGAAAGAAAATTATTTGATTACAATTAGCCATTATTAATTATCTAGACCAGAATTTTCTCAAACTGATTTTCACACACAAAAACTAATTTTATGGGGTATTAATAGAATTAACATTATACACACACACACACACACACACACACACACAGCTTTGTGCTCCACACTCACAAAACTGCACTTGTGAGGAGCAAAGCTAAGGACCTGTCCTCGTCCCATGGGGATCTGGCCACAAAGCAGTGGTTTGGAACAGGTGCCCTAAGCGTCCAGCTGTGCTTTCCTTCCCAAACCACTCTTCATATAGCCCTCTACTCCTGCAAAATGTGCACACAATCCTCATGTTTACTCTTAACAAGGGCCTGGGAATTTCCAAATATTTATTCTCTCTTCATCAGTAAGCTTAAGGAAGCAGTTGTTCTCCTAAGTAAAAGAGTATTATTCATCTCAATACATAATTAAATTGCAGAGTATACTTCAAATAACACAAAGACCTTCTTAAACAACTTAAAAATCCTAAAAAGGGTGTTTGAAAATGTGGGTCTGCTGTGAAGCATCATTCTGAACTTGCACCTCTTTGAAGAGTCACTAAAGGAAAAGGAGTTTTCTCTATGTGCCTTATTTAAAAGTTGGAACTCTGGGCTTCTTGCACACATATGCATACATACTCATACACACACCATATACTCCTGGCCAGTGCCACATCCACCTCCTCATTGCCAGGCATATCTGTTTACATGCAAGAAGACAGAAACAGTGCATCAGAAAAGAAGTCAGTGTGGGGCGTCTGGGTGGTTCAGTTGGTTAAGCATCTGACTTCAGCTTACATCATGATCTCACCATTTGGGAGTTGGAGACCCACATCAGGCTCTCTGCTGTTAACACACAGCTCACCTTAGATCTTCTGTTTCACTCTCTCTTTCACCCCTCTCCTCCTTGTGCTCTCTCTCTCTCTCTCTCTCTCTTTTATTAATTAATTTAAGGAAGGAAGGAAGGAAGGAAGGAAGGAAGGAAGGAAGGTAGGTAGGCAGGCATGGAGGGAGGAAGGAATCAGTGAAACCAACCAGCGAGAACAGAGCAATAGGAGTGGAGCAGGAGTGAAACATGATCAGAACCCCCTAATATTTAGTAAAATTCCATTACACGTGGGTACACATCTAAATTTCCAAAGGCTGTTCTTAACTATCCTCACAATTTAGATCTATTCTCATCACTGACCCTAAAACAGAACCAAGCAACTTGAAGTCTCCTTCTGGCAGAGTAATAGCAGAGACAAACTTATCATTGGTGATTAGTTTGATCAAGCAAGCTGATCCTTGGATGGAGTGTGTTTTATAAAGAAGATTGTCAGAGCTGGAGACAGGAGGAAGATAAACATTCTAGGCTCTCAACAAATGTTAGTTGGATAGATAGGTGGACAAATGGATGGAGACATTTGTGAAAACAAGTCCAGGAAGACAGAAGATGGTTGTTTAAATTTTCAATGACACAATAAAGTGGTTATTGAACTCATCATTGTACCATGACTTACATATGTTTATAAAATGAGACTGGGCTTAATTGTTAATTACCAAATCTTCAGCTAAGTGGAACAATATGTTTTCAGTTTCAACAAGTCATTGTGTGTGTGTGTGTGTGTGTGTGTGTGTGTGTGTGTGGACTCAGGACTTCAATCTGTTTGTAAAGATATTGTTATTTCTTAGAAGATATTTAAGATCCCTGATACTCCCAAATTTCAGAATGTTACCTCTGACTTGATGCCCTCTGAGAATACTCTGATAGCTAAACCCCTTGCTATTAACTAAGCTAAGAATATCTGTAACCTCACACTCACATAAATTCTAAAAGACATTGAGCACTACACTTTCTGTGCTTTGGGCAAATGGCATAGCAAATTTCAGGATCATAAAGGCTGGAAATCATGTGGGTTCTGACTCTGGTTGTGTGATTTGGGGCAGATGACTTTAGCCTATCTGGATTTTAGTCTCTTCATTTGTAGAAAACAGTGGGTAGATTAGAATAACTTCTTAAATTATATTAAGACATATTTCTATAAAGTGAAAATAAAAAGTAATATAATATCATGTGTCTAAAAACCCAAGCTTCACAAATGTACTGATAAACCTTTGAACTAGTCTCATCCAAAAAGGCCTAGACAAAAAAGGAGGCCCACAGGTAAAACCAGCTCTGAGGTGCAAAGACACCCATGCCTATGGCTGGCAACTATAGGTACAAGATTCTAGATAAAGATCTGCCATCTAGAATTAGGTTTTGGCAGGGGTGCAGACACTCAACCAGACTATAAAAGAGAGGGCAAAGAGGGGCCCCTGGGTTGTTCAGTCGGTTGAACATCTGACTTCAGCTCAGGCCATGATCTCGCCATCAGTGAGTTCAAGCCTCAAGCCAGGCTCTGTGCTGGCAGCTCAGAGCCTAGAGCCTGCTTCTGATTCTCTGTCTCCCTCTCTCTCTCTGCCCTTCCCTTTCTTGTACTATGCTTCTGTCTCTCAGAAATTAATAAATGTTAAAAAATTTTGTTTAAAAAGAGAGGGCAAAGAGTCCTTAAGATTGGCAGAGAGGATCCCCATGGAAAGCATGGTCAAAAGTCTGTACTTCCCCCTCTCTCTCCCCATGGGTGCTAGGTCCCCCACTTCCTCACTCCAAAAGTGAGGTGACCACTCTCAGCTTTCACAGAGAGATTGCCATGAGTTCCTGAAACCTAGAAGAGAGAGAGACTGGTAAAGGCAAGAAAGTGGCTGTGCTGTCCCTCATGGCCAAGGGAGGAAAGGGAACCTCCAAGAGAGAGTTGGGAAATAAGACAGAGGTATGTCTCCTACAGCCTCAAGGGGCCCTGTGGAACACAGCAAGGCTTGCAGCATCTGGAAACAACCCCATCCCGGAGGTCGACCTGCCTGGACTAGGTGACCCCAACAGCAAGGCTCGGTGTGGGGTGCACCACCGGAAGCATAAGCAGAAAGCAGGGCCAGACAAAGATACAGTGGAAAGCTCTCTCATGGAGAAGTCTCCAGATAACCCCAGATGTGCCCCCACATCATATGGGCATCTGCCATAACCAGAGGGCACCAACCCAAACTGCAAACCGTGCCCTGACCTCTCCTGCCTGCCACTGCTTCCTGTGTGTGTGTGTGTGTGTGTGTGTGTGTGTGTGTGTGTGTGTAGCTCTGTGCTGTCCCTCTGATCATGGGAAAGCACAGAGTAAGCAAAATAAGAGGCTGACACCACAAATTTCTGAGACTGTAGGTCCAGGCACCAAGCACAGTGAAGGGTACTTGAAGAAGAGAGTAAAGCTTTGGTTTACAGTGGGTTTTTCAAAACTTTTAAAGCAGATTATGGGGGAACCTGAGTGGCTCAGTCAGTTGAGGGTCTGGCTCTTGATTCCAGCTCACGTCATGAGCCCTGAATCATGGGATCAAGCCCCACATCTGACTCTGTGCTGAGTGTGGAGCCTGCTTAAGATTCCCTCTCTCTCTCTCTCTCTCTCTCTCTCTCTCTCTCTGTCTTTCTCACCTGCTCACTCTCTTCTCTCTCTAACATAAATTAATTAATTAATTAATTAAGCAGACTATGGATTAATACCTAAAAGTTACAACAAAATCTCTAGAATCTGTCCAAAATACCATCCAGGGATAGGAAAGAGAGATTTCCATGTGCACATGTAAAAAAAAAAAAAAAAAAAGTGGGGTGAGAACATAAAATCATGTTGTGATATCTGTGCCACGAAGCTCAGCAATCACATAAATATGTTACCATGTTGTCTTCAGAATCTTCTTTTTAAAGACTTTTTAAAAATATATTTATTTATTTTTGAGATAGAGAACACAAATGGGAGAGGGGCAGAGAGAGAGGGAGACAGAGAATCCCAAGCAGGCTCCACATTGTCAGCACAGAGCCCAACTCAGGGCTTGAACTCACAAACCATAAGATCATGATCTGGTCCAAAATCAAGAGTCAAACATTTAACCAACTGAGCCGCCCAGGCACCCCAGATAAAACTTCTTTTTAATGCATAAAACTTTATAGATACAAATTCCCTGTTCTTGATTTACCTCCTCCCTCCCAACCTCCCTCCCCAGAAGCAACTTCGATCCTGAAGTTGTCTATGTTGTTCCTGCATGTGTTTTTATATTCTCACAATGTAATTATATATCTCAAAGCAGTATATTGTATTTGAAATTTGGGGCATGCTGTCTAAGGTCCTTTGTAACTAGAATTCTGTGGTATAGTTTGGCTTTTTTTATTTTCATAAAATAACAGAAGTGAAGAGACTTTTTAATTCTCTCTCTACATTTGTGTCTCATTGTTCATGAATGAAATGCCACAGCTCATGACATGATAATGCAGAGGAGCTTGGCCTGGGCAAGTGGGTGTGCTAAATTAAATGAAGCAAAGCCAGGTAGGTGTTCTATAAGAGGAGAGAAATCGCCCAGAAGAGGGCGATATAATCTAACAAAAAGTGTGCCTGGTGGGGTAGCTTCTTTGGGTAATTATTTTGGATAATTAGGCACAGACCTCTAACAGAACCTTTAAGTGCTAGAAGTTAAAATTGGAAAACACAAGCCTGATCATGTGAATTATTTGCCCAAGGTCAGACAGCTAGTTAATATTTACTACTTCTGCTTTCCAGTTCTGCGGTCTGGGAGGTCTATTGGCGGCCCTGCAAATGATTGATTCGGCAGACACAAGAAATTGGATTGGCCTAAATCAAGGTGATATTTGTACTTCTTATTGAATTTTTTATAATCCCTTGTGCCAGCTTTAAGTGCTCAATATGCTCAACTAGGCGCTTTGTTCATCGTCAAGATATTAGCACTTGAGGAGAAAACCAGAGACAAAGAATTTGGAAACTGATAAAAATATAAAATTGTGCTAAAGCAGGGGTATTTTTTAACCCCCCAAAAAATCTTAAGCTCTGATTCTTTACATTTATTCTAGCTATGTTGATAATGTTTTGTGTAAAATGTTTATAATGATATGAAAGGTGCATTCTATTGACTACCCAGTTGGGATAAGAATATTAATCACATTAGAACAGTTAATAATGAAGTCACAAAGAAATCCCAACATTGAAGTAGCTAACACCTTAAACTTTGTTAATGTTTTTATTCATTTTTGAGAGAGACAGAGAGAGAGAGAATGAGCAGGGGCAGGTCAGAGAGAGGGAGACACAGAACCTGAAGCAGGCTCCAGTCTCCAAAAGCGGTCAGCACAGAGCCAAATGCAGGGCTTGAACTCACAAACTGCAAGATTATCACCTGAGCCAAAGTCAGATGCTCAACTGACTGAGCCACTCACGTGCTCCTGAAGGAGCTAACACTTTAAAGTACGGGTCAGCAAATAGGTCCAGAGCCTAATCTTCAAATAGTTTTACTGGAATGTGGCCATGACCATTCGTGTACACAGCATCTGTGGCTGCTTTTGAGTAACTGAGTAGCTGCCACAGAGACACAAGATATCTTCAATTTGTCCTCTTGGTCTGCAAAGCCTGAAATATATACTGCCTAGTCTTTTACCAAAAAACAAAACAAAAAAAAAAAAAATGTTTGCCAATCCCTGTTATAAAGCAATGCTGTCCAACCAAGCTTTCTATGATGATGAAAATGATCTATATCTACACCGTCCAATACATTAGTCACTAGCCACGTGGCTACTGAGCACTTGGAAGAGTGTGACTAGTGGTTACCATATTGGACAGCAATTGAAGAGCAGAATTACTTTATTTTAATTCCAATTAATTTAAATTGAAAGAGCCGCATGTGGCCCTGAGCTTTGCAGGACTAATAGTCTAATAGTATTTGTCAGTCTCTTTCCACAGTGCTGAGGTTATGTTATTGACAAAAACAGGTTGTGGGACAGATGTACCTGAGGACAGTAGTTCATTGACCCTGGCCTCAGCATTAACGTGATGAGATGTTGGGCTTCCTCCGTGACTTCAGCACCAGGTATCTTCTCCCGACTAATACATCCCCATGTCTCTTCACTTCCTTCAGAAAGACCATCACTCAAAAACTCTTCTGAGGAAAAAATTAGGGAAAGCACTACCTACTATGTAAACTTGTATTTAATTTCTTTGTCTTATACTTAGCTTCTTTAATCTGTTATTAGTGTATCACTTAGGAATATTTTGGCTTTAAGTGACAGGATACTTAACAGTGGCCTAAGCAACTGTTTATTTAATCACATAACAAACAGTCTGGAAATAGCTTCTGGCTTTGGCTCAGCAATTCAACGGCAGAGCTACTATTCTACTATTCTACTGAATTTCCTCTCTTGGTTGTAAAAAGGTTGCTAACACAACCTTTTTAGGAAAGGAGTATCAGAAAGAAGTGGAAATAGGTGTTGCACCTAATACTTGCGTCCCTTTCATCCGTAAAGTACAAGACTTCCCAGAAGACACTCTGGACATAAACCCTTACCTTATTGGTATCTGGGAATAACCAGCAGAGTCAGAGGCTCACCAGAGCTGTAAGATAGGCTGAGAAAGCAAGAAAACAGCACTTCCTGATTGGATTGGCCAGTAATGGCTGTCATGTAGGGATAAGCACATCAGCCACATGAAGGAGGGAATAGATACTATGGAAACAACTAATGGTGTCTTCCAATTATAGTATGGCTTAGGCCCTAAGGGGTGTCCTCTAATGTCAGTTTTCCAGGATTTCATTAACAGGTGTGTGTTCTTTGTACCCATTCCTTGGTTACTACTTACCACCTATGGGATGTCAGGCATTGGACCAGATGTCAGGAAGAGGCAGAAGATGAGGCTGGACATCCTGGTCCAGAGTATGGAGTGTTTGTATTATAAGAAATGTGCCAAAGCGTTTGTGATTTTTCTATGTAAATCTTCCATTCTACTGGGGTGGCAGAAACTGTCTCCATGAATTTGTAGTTCTCTAGGCTTGTGCCTAAGTTCAGGGAGAGGGGAGGCACCTCTTGAAGAAAAGGAACAGTATGACCATTGATGGCATCTGAACACACCAGCAACAGTTAAGATCAGATCCCATCAACCACCTGCTTGCTGAAAACACATCCCTCATTCTCAGCATCATGGTCCCTTCAGGGATGATGGGGCGTGTCTTGCTCTGCTTCTCTATCTAAGGAAGTCATTCTGCAGTTATGTCTCACAATGTGGTACAGGTGACTCTGGGAGGCTGCTAAGGCCCCTTCAGGCTCAACAATTTTTGTGGTCATTTCTGCTCTGAAGTCCTACTGCCTCTGTATACTCTAGTAGGAGAACAAGGTTCAGCCCCTCAACCACATTACTGAATCCTACTGAATCCTACAACTCCTACTAAGGGCTTTGTTGCCTCCTAGGACTCAGGCAGGAGGGTGGGACATATGGCTATTTCTATGAACCCACTTATCTCTGTGTTCTCAAGGCTTCCCTATCTCTTTTTCTCCCCCTAGAAACTTTCAGCCAGGTACCTGAGGTCTTCTACATATATTTGTACTAATATATTTTGTTCTCAAGTATTTTCCATCATAAATCATTCAAATTTCTCCAAATTAGAGCCAATTCAAAAGCAGCAGAAGAAAGTGTGACAGTGTCCTGGAATTTACCTAAAAATAAGGAAGAAAAGAAGCCTACCTTATCCACCCATCCCTCTCTTCCCCATGAGAACTACCTCATGGCCAGGTTGAACTATAGGACTCTCTCCTTCCACATTAGCTCCAACTGCATATCTGAGATTTCGCTTTCCCTTGAAATTATCCTTTCAATTCAGATGCAAATAATTTATGTGAATACACACAATGGGTCCTAAGTGAAGCACACTCTAAGCAAAGGGACAAATTAATCAATGAATTATGTCTTGAAGGATGAAAGGGGGCTGGCAGATTGAGGAGCTGGAGAAAAGCTGCCAGACTCTTAGATGAAAGACAGCCTCAGGCGCAGACATGAGGTGGAGTATTTAAATACTTGGAAGTATTTAAAGAATTGCAAATACAGTAGTCCCCTCTGCCACGGGGACTAGGGGACTACTTTCCAAGAACCCCAGTAGATGCCTGAAACCATGGTTAGAACTGAACCCTACGTATACTGTTTTTTCCTACACATACACACCTATGATAGGGTTCAATTTATAAATTAGGCACAGTAAGAGGTTAACAACAACTAATAATAAAATAGAACAATTATAACAATAGACAATGATCAATGTTATGTGAATGTGGTCTCTCTCTCTCTCAAAATATCTTATTATGGTATGCTTTCCCTTCTTATGAGGATGTGAGATGATAAAATGCCTACATGATGAGATGAAGTGAGATGAGTGAATGATGTAGACCTCACTGACGTGACACCTAGGTTTAGGCCACTATTGACCTTCTGAAGATATGTCAGAACAAGACTCCTCTTCCAAACTGCAGTTAACTGAGGGAAACTGAAATGTTTGACAGGAAAACCACAAATAAGGGGGGACAACTATATTTCACTTACAGTCATTTGCTCTGTTATGTTCTATAAAGTTTCTGCAAAGACTGAATTAGCAAATACTGAACCATTGCTCCTTCCTAGGGGAAAATGCAGTATTAGTTTCCTACAAGCTTCTGCTCACAATATGTTCATCAACTGATCAACACTTAACTTTCTTTTATCAGTGTTTCTGTTTAAAAACACGTTATTTAAGATACATTGTTGATCCATGAACACTGAACCCACGGCCAAGAGCACCATAGCTCATGCCTAGACAAAGCTTACCTCATAGATATTTTCTCCATAAGGAAATTCTTGCACTTAGGAACACTAGACAGCACTTGAGCACTATGCTTGGGGGCCATTTTAAACAGTGAAATCATCAACAAATTGCACAAAAACACAGAAAATGCGGCACCAAATAAAGCACGAGAAAGACACGTATTTATAGGATGACAGCAGAAACAAGAAAGCAGAGTATCACCCTGTTTGACCTCAACTGGGAACTTGGAGCCACTCCAATTCTTCACCACTCTGTGCACATGTATGCCACAACAACCACTGAAGTGTCCCAAGTATGATTTAGGTTACCAATATTTCATAGAGTAGGCAAATTTATAAATACGGAATCCACAAATAAGGAGACTTGACTGAGACTAGAGCAAAGGGTAGGCGTTGGTATGCACAGTTGCCCTGGCACAGGAGGCCAGAGTAGACAAAAAAGAGATTACTAAGGGCCCTTGTGTGTCAAGCTGCTACGCATGCTCCCTTTCATGGTAGAGTATATGGGAAAAACTGACTGGGGGCAAGACAGTGAAGTGAGTTACTGATCTCTCTCTGGTGTGGGGAACCTGGACACTTCAGTGCCTCATAGGGAGACAGTATTTTGAGGTTACCCTGATCGATGCCACTCAACAATGCTCTGACATTATAAAGATCCTGGGAGAGAAAGCTAAATGAAGTATCAAGATATCTTTATATGGAGCCAGTAAAAACTGGCAAGTTCTAAAAAAAAGCGGGGGGTGACAAGTTCTGCCTTTATAAAGGAAATGCTGAACACAGCAACACAAGAAGAGGCAGCGACAGCCTTTCTGGGCCACAGTATTAAGTAGTTAACATAGCCTGCTGCCCAGAGTGGGGGACACCGTGGACGCCTCCTGGAGGACCAGAGATGGACTATGACGCCACTGATTCCTGTAGGTTGGGGCTTGAATTTCTGATCCCTGATCACGTGGCAGTGATCCCGTCCTTGACCGCCCTTCCTAGACTCAAGCTTGGTGAAGCACGGTGTATCTACTATAAACACAAATCATTTAGCAACTCTTGTGAGACTTCTTGGGAGTTTCTATTTGATACCTGATGTCACAGTAAATACATTTTAAAGATTTTTAATTTCCAAAATTATCTTTCCTGGAAAACAACTGTTGAATGTGGATTTTCTTTCTTGCAAGACTCATTATGGTTTCATGTGAATGTGGTTATTTTTCTGCGGCACTCATTATGTTTTCATTTTGAGCTAAAGAATAAATGCCAATGAAAACCATATCATTTTTGAAAACTGCTTTACACTTTCAAACCTTGCTATGTTATTTTAACAAGTCTAGGGTTTCACATCTTTTATCTGTAACATAAAAACAACTTAGATCCAGTGCTATTTTAGGTCCCTCCATTTCTGGGACTCTGGAATTCTTGGAATCCCACTATTTCAGCTTACAAGTTTGGATAAAGTTGATACCACATGTAAACAGACACCCAAATTCTGAGTCTAAAATTGTCACTAACCAATGAGAACAGATTTTCAGATGAAGTTTTGGTGAAGCCAGCTCCACTTTTTTTTCTTTTTTAATGTTTATTATTTATTTTGAGAGAGAAAGAAAAACAGAGTGTGAGCAGGGGAGTGGCAGAGAGGAGACACAGAATCTGAAGCAGGCTCTAGGCTCTGAGCTGTCAGCACAGAGCCCAATGCGGAGCTCAAACTCACGAACTGTGAGATGATGACCTGACATGAAGTCAGATGCACAACCGACTGAGCCACCCAGGTGCCCCCTAGCTCTACCTTTTTAATGACTAGAGCTTGCTGAAAAATGTAAAGCTGAACTTTAGAAGAGGAAGACATTGAACAATGCCAAACTGCCTGAGAGAATCTGTCTAAATAGGCAACAAAGTAATGATAGCCTAGGGCAAAACAGGAAAGAGGGTGGGAGACCCCTTCCCAAAGCCTCCACTCAAATAAAAAGGGTTTTGGATGAGGAAACTCAGAACTCCTGAGCTGATTCAGGTTTTCTTCTCAGGGTCAGAGGCTATCCCCTCTGTCAAGAGGACAGATTCTCCTGAACACAGCATAGGAGGCACCAAGCCCAGACTTTGTCTTTGGCTAAACTGAACACAACAGACAGAGGGCTGGCTCCAGCGCTACTCATTTAAGAGAGAGAAAATGGTAACTAAGGGTAGCAGGAAAGAAGCCAAGGAAAATAAATTTGACCTAGATTCATGAATGAATAAATTTAATTTTTTTAAATCAGTAAAAACATAGGTTATACATGGTAATTGGAGAACTGTATAAAAAGTTCAAAACTCAAGGCTCCTGTGTGGCTCAGTGGTTGGTTTCAGCTCAGGTCATGATCGCATGGTTCACAGGATCAAGCTCTGCATCCGGCTCTGGGCTGACAGTGTGGAGCCTGCTTGGGATTCTCTCTCTCCCTCTCTCTCTGCCCCTCCCTTGCTATCTCTCTCTCTCTCTCTCACTGCCCCTTCCCCAGTTATGCGCACACTCACATTCTCTCTCTCTCCCTCTCTCTTTCAAAATAAATAAATAAACCTAAATTATTTTTTTTATATATTTTTATTTATTTCTACGAGAGAGAGAGAGACAGCATGAGCAGGAGAGGGTCAGAGAGAGAGGGAGACACAGACCGAAACAGGCTCCAGGCTCTGAGCTGGCAGTCAGCACAGAGCCCGACGCGGGGCTCAAACCCACGAACCGTGAGATCATGACCTGAGCCTAAGTCGGACGCTCAACCGACTAAGCCACCCAGGCGCCCCTAAATAAACCTAAATTAAAACAAAAAAGTTCAAAACTCCTATAAGAAGTTCTTATTACTTATTGTCCCTAAACAAACTGACCCACAAAATGACCTTTGTGACTGACACCATGGCAACATCACTGACTTACCACACCCCAGGACAGGAGCTAGAGGTGGCCTCTCCTCTGTGGAAGGAGCAAAGATCATAGGCCCCTACTCTATGATTAAAATGCACCTGATAGGTGAAACTATGCAAATGAGGTAGCAATTACAAATGTTACAGCAACAAAAGAAAACCAAATGACCAAAAGACTATTGAACACAGAATAGAAGACACAGCCTGATTCAGATAAATGAGTCTTCTATTCCTGCAGCTGGGTTTGCAAAGGGATTTTAATGTGTATATTGTAAGTGAAAACCTGGAAATCAGCCAGACAGAAATTCCGGTAACACAACCACATCCCTGAGACTAAGCCATTCTGAAGTTTGGAGGAAATCAGTGAAAATTGAATCATGTAATAAGGCAATTTCATTCTGTTTTCACATGGGCCAAACAACAACAACAAGAATAATTTCATGAGCAGTTTAAAATAAGGGTTATAGGGGCACCTGGATGGCTCAGTCAGTTAAGCATCCAACTTCGGCTTACATCATGATCTCACGGTTTGTGGGTTCGAGCCCCGCATCAGGCTCTCTGCTGACAGCTAGCTCAGAGCCTGGAGCCTGCTTCGGATTCTTTGTCTCCCTCTCTTTCTGACCCTGCCCTGCTCACACTGCCTGTCTCCCTCAGAAATAATAAAATAAAATAAAATAGTAAAATAAAATAAAATAAGGGTTATAATAAGTCCCTGAAATTGTACACAAATTAGTTATGATGAGCACACGTAT
This sequence comes from Hyaena hyaena, assembly GCF_003009895.1. Lineage (NCBI taxonomy): Eukaryota > Metazoa > Chordata > Mammalia > Carnivora > Hyaenidae > Hyaena > Hyaena hyaena. Next base: position 578,789 of record NW_024081624.1, on the reverse strand, counting down.
GTGCTTCCTCCTCCTTGACCCCCCCCATAGTGAGAGTTCATAGCTTCCAACAGATTCTATCAGTGGAGTTAGTCATCCAAAAATGAGTGGCAGTGGGAAAGGAGCTGGTGAACCAATGTGGGCAAAAGATATTACTAAGAGGGGTCAGCATTTTTGGCAGTGGAGGTGATCCTGTGAATGTAGAGAAACTATGTTTGGTGGCTATTGGTTAATTTAATCAATGAGGTGCCCAGGATTGAACAGAGGACAGGAGTTCAGCTAATCCAGGGAGGACTGCTGACAGAAAAGAGATTTGGGTGAAGACCATGACGGAAATTCAGTTTATGATTCAGGAGGACATGATTTGTGCAAATTAAAGTACTGATGAGGAGAATCTAGAAATCTACCGTTGCAGAATAGAATGAAAGCCCTAACATTGATTTAAATCAATCTTTTCCCTGCATCCACATACGATATAAATTAAAACACTTCTTATCCCCAAGACAGACACCTCATAGGGATCCATCAGGGATGACAGTCGTGGAGGTGGAGCCACTAACATCATTTATTTAAGGAGCAGGAGGTCGATTATTTGCACCTATTGCAAGTCCCCCTCCCCCCCCAACCAAATCTTATCCACAACAAATACCTCCTTCACAGAGCCTTCTTGGAGAGTCATGGAATTCAAAAGCATTAATACAGGAAGTCATTGACTCCCATGCTCCTGTTCTAATCAATGTGGAAAGACATTCGTGAACTTTCTCAAAGTTAAGGGCAAAACTGGACTTCTTCATCTGCCTGTCTCTGACAACTATGGTTTTTATGGTTCATTTGGAAATCACCCACATTCTGCTTTGTGACACCTCCTCCACTAAAGCAAGTGTTTAGGCTTTTTGCTTTCATTTACCTGTCATTTCATCCTGGGTAGTTAAGCCTCATTTTCAAATTTTAGATTAAATTCTCTGAGGGCTTAGCTCAGAATATTCAGTTATTGTGTATTGACTTGATTCGTTCCCAATTCCTGAGGGACACGGCCAAACTCACAGAGTATTTGGGGGGGGGGGGTTGTTGTTTTATTTTTTTAGGGTTTTTTTTTTTTTTTTTTTTTTTTTTTTTTTTTTTTAGTTTAGTTTTTGAGAGAGAGAGACCAGGGGAGGGGCAGAGAGATCAGGAGAGAGAGAGAATCCCAAGCAGACTCCCCACTGTCAGTGCATCATGGGCTAAAACTCATGAACCAAACCACAAAATCACGATCTGAGCCTAAATCAAGAGTCAGAAGCTTACCTGACTGAGCCACCCACGTGTCCGACGGAGTATTTGTTTTTATCAAGAATGTTCCTTCAGACTTTGAAAGCTTCAGGTACATTCCTATTAGTATGAATCACTAAACTGCCCGTTTGCCAATAATGTGCACTAGAAATGTAAATCTGAAAGCATAATGTTTGATCCTAGTAAGACCAAACATAAGTGTTACAGAATCTGGTCTGGACCACCCAGCAGAAGAACCAACCCGCACTTTGGAGATCTTGGAAGGCAGGAGGTTTATTTTACATGGGTGGGTTCAGAGATCACTCTCCAGAGGTCTGAGCCCTGAGCAAAAGCAGAGGCAACAATTTACAGTTTGTTCTCACCCCCGCAAGTGGGGTGGGAAGGAAAACCCAGAATGGGAGTCTTCGGGCAGGGACTGAAATTCCTCTCGCAGTCCTGTTATAACAGACTTTTCCCTGTCATAAGTAGTACGATTTTCTCTTTAACAAACAAAAGAAGCTGAAACTTTTTTTTAAAAAAACCTTCTTGGCACTATAAGTAGCTGCTACAAACTATTCCACCTCACTTCTGTGGCACATATATCTCTTCCCTTTTTCCAACCAAAGCTCCCCTGTGTCTTAACTAGAAGAAAATTACAATGCCATGTGTTACAACCTTTTTTGTTTAAGATTGCTTTTTGTTTCCCTCCATTATGAATACAACTGCATGGCTTGCTGGAACAGACACCTAAACAGAAGAGTCTGGCTCAGATGAGCACCAGGTCCTGTGTTCCCAGACACCACAAGCCTATTACTTAACACCTGGACATTTTTACTGAAAGCTCATTAACATTCATTGTTTTTCAACAAATAATTACCATGCAGATTACTTTTATTTTCTTTGAAGAGTTAAAATTAGCATCAATGGGCAGAAATGACAACACAATTTCAGGAAGGAATTCTCAGAATTCAGAGCTGTCAAAAAGTTCATGTTCACACACAACCAAATTAAGGGATGGTCTACTGAGGAGCCTGAAATTAAGTCCTCCATTAAGAGCAACCTCGGGCTGCACGTAGCCCCAGTTCCAGGAAAAGCTTTAGCTGAAGCCACCCTAAGGACCACCCCCGGATCAGCCAATCAAAAGAAATGTGTAACATTCCTGTGGTCTGAGTCAGGGCTGGGAACTGCAGTAGTTACTCTGTACAAACTAGCCAATCACTCACTGCTTGCCTAAACCCCAGGTAGGCCCTTTGAGCTCACCTTATAACTGGTCATTTTCAAAGGATTCTCAAAGGTCATGACTGGGTCCCGCCAAAAGTAACTGATGCCTCACGGATACTGAATGGTCAAAACTGTTACCATGGGTGTTGTACAATTATGACTGGTGCTTATGTGATGATGCGATATGTACAACGTGTGCACTGTAACACCCCCGTCCCTTACCCCCATAAAATCCCTGCTCGCTATTGTTCAGGGCTTCTCCTTGCTGCCGCTGCACCGGTAGACGGGTGAGCCCCTGCTCGAGCTTGTAATAAAGACCCTTATGTACTTGCATCGGTGTCAGCTCCTTGGAGGTCTCTGGGAACTCATGATTCAGGCACAACACTACAAAACCTCCTGTCTGGGCTCTTGAAAAATGTCGAACTGGCAAAGGAAAAAATAAAATAAGCAGAGAAATTATTCTGGACTAAAGGAAATTACATCAGCTGGATTAATACAGACTTATGTTAAAGGAAATACAAGGCAAAATATTTTTTGATTTCTGGTTTGATTTAAAAAACAGCTATAAAGAACATTGTTGGGAATATTGGAGAAATCTGAATATAGAAATACAGTCCATGTTAGATAATAGAAATGAATCAATGTTGCATTTTCTAATGCCAGTAATGAGTACTTTGGTTGCCTGAGGTCACGAGAAGGAGGGAGGATTAGAACTTCACAGTTTGGTTCCAAAGACATTGTAACAGCTTCCTGTCACTAAAGGGTTTAAACAAAGACTATCAATAACCTGACAGTGATTGTTAGGTTAGTTGTGAGTTTTTAGCAATGAATGACAGTGGAGATGATGGTCTGGGCTCTTCAAACATGTTAATGCTGTGAAAGACAAAAACAAAAAACAAAACAAAAACATAAAACTGGAAAATTTCCAAGTTAAAGAAAACTAAGAGACCAGATGAGCCCTCAAGCAAGTGTACCAGATGATCTTACAGCCTTGCAACAATTTGTTACCACAAACTCCCACCCAGAGGGATTCAAATCTTTGTGTCTGAGTTACAAGGTGAAAGGGTTGGTCTAGAAATCAAGGACAACTAGTGATACTAGAAATAACTCCCTTACTATATAAATCACTTTCCTTGACTGAAATGACTAATGAGTTCTTCATTTGACCCCAAATTCCTTTAGTTAAGTAAGAGCTATCTGGGCAGTGTCTGGCATCACTCTAAAGCAATCACAGTCTGTCCAAGTCGTCCCTCACCCCGCTTTGAGCACCACTCTCCCCATTTTAAGTACTAACCTCAATTTCAACCCGTTCTGCAAATATTCATTCAGCTGCCTCTGAGAGCCAGATGCTGTTGCAGGCTCTGAGGATTCAATGATGAGAGGTTTGGGGTGAGACAGCTTTGAGCACATTGAATATTTTTTTTTAAGATTTTTTTAAGCTTATTTATTTATTTATTTATTTTGAGAGAGCTCGAGTGAGCAAGCACAAGCACAAGTGAGGAAGGGGCAGATGTAAGAGAGAGAACCCCAAGCAGGCTCCTCACTGTCAGCTGGGAGCCCAACTCAGCTCCATCTCAGGAATTGTGGGATCATGACCTGAGCAAAGTCAAGAGCAGGATGCTTAACTGATTGAGCCACCTGGCATAACATTCCAATCATAAGTGTAGTACTATGGGAGTGACTCAGTGGGTCAGTGGGTTAAGCTGAAGAGCCTAAGTAACATCATTTTGAGATTTAGGCCTCCATTAAGAGCAACCTCAGGCTGCACGTAGCCCCAGTTCCAGGAAAAGCCTCAGATTGTTCAAGGCTAAAGCCATCCTCGGACCGCCCTCAGATCAGCTAATCAAAAAAACATTCCTATGGTCTGAGTCAAGGCTGGGAACTGCAGACAGTTATTTTATACAAACTAGCCAATTTCTCACCGCTTGCCTGAACCCCACGTGGGCCCTTTGAACTCATCTCATAATTGGTCATTTTCAAAGGATTCTCAGAAGTCATGATTGGGTCCCACCAAAAGTAATGAACACCTCACAGATACTGAATGGTCAAAGCTGTTACTATGGGTGTTGTACAACTGTAATTGGTGCTTATGTGATGATACTATACGTACAACGTGTACACTGTAATACCCCCGCCCCTTTCCCAAAAAAACCCTACTTGCTATTGTTCAGGGCTTCACCTTGCTGCCACTACACCCATAGGCGGGTGAGCCCCTGCTCGAGCTTGTAATAAAGACCCTTTTGTATTTGCATCGGTGCCAGCTCCTTGGAGGTCTCTGGGGACTCGCAATTTGGGTACAACAAAGAGTCTTCACTGTCAGCTGGGAGTCCACTTGGATTCTCTCTCCCTATCTCTGCCCCTCCCTGACTTGTGCTTTCACTCACTCATGCTCTCTCTCTCTCTCAAAATAAACACTATTTTTTCCAGCATATTTTTTTAATTTGAGATATAACTGACATGTAACATCATATTAGTTTCAGGTGTATAATATAATTATTTGGTATTTGTATATATTGTGAAGTGATTCCCACATTAAATCTAGTTAACATCCATTGCCACACAGTTACAAAATTTTTTTCCTTGTGATGAGAACTTTTCAGATCCATTCTCTTAGCAGTTTTCAAATATGCAATACAGCTTTATTAACTTTAGTCACAATGCTGTATATTACATCCCCAGGACTTATTTATTTTATATCTGGATGTTTGTACCTTTTCACCACCGTCACCCATTTTGCCCTCCCACCCACCCACCCACCCTGCTTCTAAAAACCATCAACCTGTTCTCAGTATCTTTGGTTTTGTTTTTAGATTCTACTTATTCGTCAGATCATACTTGTTTTCTCTATTTCACTTATTTAACTAAACAGAATTCCCTCAAGGTCCATCCATGTTGTAACAACTGGCAAGATTTCATTCTTTTCTTATGGCTGAATGATATCCCATTGTGTATATTTACCACATTTTCTTTTATCCATTGTTCATTTATCCACTGATGGACACTTAGGGTACTTCCATGTGTTGGCTTTCATAAATAATGCTGCAATGAGCACAGGGGTGCATATACCTTTTTGAGTCAGTGTTTTCATTTTCTTTGAATAAGTATCTACCTGTGGAATTGATGGATCATATGGCAGTTCTATTTTTAATGTCAAAAATAAATATTTTTAAAAAGAATTTTTTATAACATGGTTACTATGTTCTCACAAATTAATATTAAATTTATTAAAACAAGTTCAAAGTTTTTTTCTTAAGCTTTCATGTTGAATTTTAAAATCCTGTCATTCTACTTATAATTTGGCAAATTTTAATATTCACTAAGGGGAACTTTGATTCATGTTTGGTCCAATTTGCAATGAGTTAATAACTTATTAACTCCCTTAAATATTTTAAACTGAACTTACCAAAGTAGTAAATTCAAATTGTTAAGCTTTTCAAATGTCTAAACAAATGCTTCTCACGTACTTAAACAAGTTTAATTAAAACTAAACACATAAGTATAATTCATCTTAATTTATTTTAAACATTACCATAAATCAAAAATCAAGTATATATTTTAAACTGGAATCAGAAAGCTAATCTGATAGACACCCTAATATACTGAATTCTCTTAAACATTCAAAAGCACTTTAAATACCAAATATATACAGATTTTTCTGTAACCATATGGCAGATGAATCTTTTTTGAGTCTCTCTAACAAGGTGAACTCCACACTGATATCTCAGCAACACCCCCCCAACATGGTTTTTGCCAAGGATCAATATTCACAGGAACATGTTTCACATCTGCCAGGCTCTCATAGGGAAGGAAATGGCATCTGACTAAATTCTGAGCATCTCTGCCCAAGGACCACAACTGTGAAAGAGTCGATCTGAAAGACCTACTCTTCACTCCAGAGAAGCACACAGTATATGCTGGAATCGAGGGGAGATAAACTCAGTGTCCCCAAAGCCCCCAACTACCAGTCCTCCCATCCCCAGAATCCAGGCCCTCTACTGGCTACCACACCTGCACTTTTATCCAAAGGCTCATCCCTGCCCCTACTCCCAAGTTGTCCTTTCCACATACAGACGGATCAAGCATTTTGTAATCTCATAATGCTGAGACCAGAAGAATGGCCTGAAGATGCAGTCTCTCTCAAAGGCTCAAGTTTCTTAGCTAGCTGCTACTAAATAAACATTGCAAACTGACAGCCCATAGGTAACTTAGGTCAAAGATATGTTTGTTTGGCCCAAAGGACATTGATCTAACATTTTAAAAGTAGAAGGTTCCACAGATGATCAGAATATCCAGCACCTCTTGAAAATTTAGACAATCCAGCTAAACCCATATTCCTGCATGGCAAAAACTGGCTTGATATGAACATCAGTTCCTTTCTTTGAAAAGAACATAGCCTCCCTCTATCTACCCGGTTCCATCTGCTGCCCCACCCCCAACTCTCCTCTGTTGACATTTCCCATCCCAGACTGGGGTAGTCAATTTCAGTTTTTCTCATCGTTCTGAATAAAGGCCAGGTCAATGGTAGAAATTTTAGGCACAGATATTTTTGGTAAAGTTCTCAAAGCTCTTAGTAATCACACTGTGATAGGGTTCCCTCCCTAAAGAAAGAAAAAAACCCTCATGGCAACCTGACTATACGCCTGCCTACTTGACAACATCCCTAATGACCTTGCAACATGAGACCAGCTAATCAGACTACATGTTTGTGTGTTACCATATATAGGAGACAAAGAAGTAAAATATAGATTAAATAAACTATGCCACGTGGCTTTTGGGGCTCAGTTCTTCTGTAGGAACCCAACTGATCGGTACCAACTGGAATAAAGTTGCTTCCTGAAAAGAAAAGCCTCGGTGTCATGACTCTCTATGAGAGAATCCTGCTACAACACCCCTGCTGTTTATGTTTGTGGATGGGATCAGCCTATATCACTGTTTCCCAAGAGACACTGAAATTTCTGACTGTTGCTTTAAGAATGACAGGCGTTATTGGCCAAAGTATATTGACTGCAAATATTCTATGAAGCAGAAGATTAAAACTAGATGAAATTTGGGGGTCATCTAATTCAAACTCCTTTTTTTTAAATCAAGTTTTAAACAGATGCCCTGAAAAACAAAACAACTTGTCCCAAGTAACTTAGTATTGTACTTCCAGTGTTTTACTAGATTTATTCATTTATTCCTCTATTGCTTCAAACAACCCAAGATAATTAATACTTGAGAAATTAAAAAATATGCCGAAAAAGGAATTTTCTTTGATTTAGAATAAAGGACAGGGAAGAAAAAAGAAACTCACCAAAGGTAAACATCCATTAAACCTCCAGCTCTGGCCTACCTAAAAATGTTTTTAAATGCAAGTAAGACCTGACATCAAAGGAAAAATTAAAAGAGCAACATTACCATTATTTTTTCACTTGATTTTGAAATACCAGTAAGCAAATTCTTTACATTTAAGCCTCCAACCCCTAATTCACATACTGAATCAACAGATGCGCTTAGAGAGAAGATTTTGTTTTAAGTGCCTCATATCTCAGCCACAAGCCTATAGTCTGGAAGCATTCTGGCCTGCTTACCGTGTAATCTACCCATTAGCTTAATTCCCTGTCTTTCAACCCATACCACAGTTCCTCTGAGGCAATGTGACAACCTTAAGTTGACACTAGTTTACTGATGTCTGTCAGTTGATTAACTGCATGCTAAACTCACACAGTTCCCCTCAGCCCCACCACCTCTCCTTTCTGGGTTTCCAATGTCTCTCAGAAAGGTGTCCCCTTTGACATTCAACTCACCTAGAGATGAAAAGCCCTGCCGCCAGTTACAGTGACCACTTTTCAAAGAATATGTCGAAAGAAGTTGTCAGAGGCATCAACAAATATGTATTAAGGATGTTACGTGCCAAGCATTAGGCCATTTACCTGTACATGTTATCTCATTTAATCTCTCAGTAGAGAATTCAAAGTGATTAAAAATATATATATTCTGTTAGGAAGGGCAATAAACTTAGTGCTGTACAACCTAGAAAAGAAAATTGTCTCTCATTTCAAGAGGGAAGGACTTCATGACAGCCAAAGAAGGTAATATCCAAAACTCCCTGTGCACACCATCTAAAACACTCACTCAGTTCTTAACCACGAGCAATACTGCCACTTCTCTTGTATTGTAGATGTGCTTATCATCTAAATATGGTATCTTTCCATTTTTCTTATACCTGTGGCTTGTCTCCAGACTTCCTTCTAACTCTGAGGGCTGGAAGGGAGCTCTGATCTCCCCATGGCTCCCATACATTAAGTAGATATTCTGTTTCCAAAAGCTGTTCAAATCAACACTTCCTGAAAGAAACTGCTGTCAAAGAAGGTAAGAGGAGACTTTAGTGAAAAAGGTAAGAAGAGCTCTCCTGGAGAAGCACCCCATATGATTACCTCAGCAGTAAAAGCTTAATTGGAGCACTGGGTACTTAATTTAATTGGGCTATTCAGTATATTCCAGGAGACGATTGTAGCATCTCTCCTTGCTACAAAGCTAAATAACTTTTGATGACTTAATTTAAAACATGTTCCTCAACTCAGGAGCTGCTTTTGTGCAGTCCTGGGTCTAAATTCAACTCATGAATTCCACCAGGGACCTAGGCCGGCTTTTCAAAAGGCTTGTGGAATCACATAAAGATATTCTTAGACTTGTTCACGTTTTTATTGTATGAGCTAGATCTGGATGAATCCCTTTCCCCTTGCTCCTTTACATTTCCTAGAGGGTACCTGGCTTCAACCTAGAATAGGTTAGCTACTCCTCAGTTTCATGTGTGGGGAAGCTGGGAGCTGTTAGATTTGAATCACATGTAATTCTCTTAAGCATTACAATTAAACACACTTAAAAAGATACAATGATAATACTGTGTCATAAACATTGTATAGTTCTTTTGCAGTTGTCGAAGCTTTCAAAACAAAAGTTGTAAATATGGACTTGGATTTACTGACATTGCATTTTATCCATTTATCTTATTTGGAATATTTTTTTTCCTAGGGATTATAAGTGGGGGCAGGTAGGACTATGACCAACTACAGCTGATTTGTTTCCAATACACATTTTCTTCTGACTGCAAAAGTGAAATATTCGTCTGTTCATTCATTCAACATTTATGAAGCACCTACTGTGCGCCAAGTATCGTGAGAGTGGAGGATCCTGCGGTCAGCAACAATACACATGTCCCTGATCTATGGAGCCAGGAATTAGTTATGTTTGAACTGAAATCACAAAGAGAGGAGGAAGTAACTGGGGGACAGAGAAAGAGTATGTGAAAGGGACAAGAAGTACATTTCAGGGAAAGTAAACAATATAATATAAACAAAATTTCCTCAAGATGGTAGTAGACTAGATGTAGAAATCTCCACTTTCACTCAAAATACAACTGGTTTATATATTATTTCAGTGGAGATATATACATATATATGAATATATATATTCATTCAGAATACAACTGAAATATATAAATATAAATTTATTTTTATAAACTTCTAGGAACTTCTAAAAGTAAAAGATATAGTAGAGGAAAACAGAAAGACTCGCCAAACAGGCTAAACAATAGACTAGACCCAGATGAAGAAATCATTCATGAATTGGAACAGAATCTAAGTAAATCATCCAGCACATAGCATGGACAGAAAAAGAAGTGGGAAATATGAAAAAGAGGTTAGGAATATGACAGCTAGATTCAAAACTTCTAGCATATGTTTAATAGATGCTTTAGAATGGAAGACTAAAGAGACTAGGGGAAATAAAGCTTTGAGGTAATAGTAGAGAATTTTCCAGATTTGAAAAAAGTTAGGAGATGTCAGATGAAAACATATAAAACTACCAATCATCAAGAATAAACAGAAAATCGTGAAGCTACAAGAGAGAAAAGGCAGATTACCTGCAAAAGAGCAACAATAATACTAATAGAATGCTTCTCTTCATCAACCAGATGTGCCTGAAACAGTGGCTGAATATCTCAAAAATGATGAAGGAAAATAATTGTCACTCTAGAATTCTATATCCAGCTTAACTATACTCCAAGAATTTGGAGGAAATAAAAGCATTTTCAGACTTACAAAGACAAAAACATAACTTTCCAGAGACCTTCACTAATAAAACCTACTGAAGGATACACTTCAACAAAAGGAAAATGAGTAGGTTACACAAAGCCAAGATAAACGAAAAAATGAGGAAGGAAGGAAGGAGGGAAGGAGGAAAGGAAGGAAGGGAGATAGTTGTTGTAACATGGTGGGGAAATATAAATTAAAACAAAACCCCTCCCAACCCAGAAAATCTCTCCATAAAGATAGGAGAGAAAGAAAAAAAAAAAAAACTTATTCAATAAGCATTAAATAAGAACATGATGCTGATCTCAGGCAATGAGCTAGAGGTTGCAAAGGCAGAAGAAAATCTTACTTTTTCATATAGCTAAGTAGACACAGTCCCTTATAGTCATGTTTGCAAGATCAAATTGCTAAGTTTATTTTGTCTTTTTGATTGTTAGTAGGATCTGCCATTTGGAGTCAGGGGACAGTGAAGTCAGGCCCACTTTCTCCCAGGTTACCAGCCCCTGGATTCCAGAGGCAATTTGTCTTTGAAGGCCTTAAAATCATACCTTGAAGTGATTAGCCTCTCCGCTTTCTCCAAAAGCCATTTAAGTTTAGAAATTCAAATTTATATGTTCAACTAATGTTCAAAGCAGTTACAATTAGTAGTCAGGAGATGATGGTCCCTTGTCCTGACAGTGCACTAATGATCTGTGAGGACTCAAGTGAGTCATTTCATCTTTCTGGTCTGAATGTAAAATGAGGGAGTGAGGCTAAATGAGTTCACAGATCCCCTCAACTCTCAGTCTGTGTGCCTCTATTTAGGACAAGCTCGATTTGGCTGTGTGTAATGGACTCCTTTTCCTGTTCTTGAAGAGCTTTGGAGTTAGTTCCGTCCTGGAGAACAGAGCTCCTTTCAGGCAAAATGCAAATAATAAACATGAGAGAGAATAAATGAGCAGCTGCCATCTATTCACCCACTGGGAGGAGGCCAAGTGCTGAGAAGGCAAGGTCACAGACTCTAACCTGATGCCAGAATAAGATGCTAAGATTTGCAGAGAAAAATCACTAGGGCATCAAACCCTAAAAATTATTGTCTTAAAACAACAACCATTTTATTTGCTCACAATTCTGTGGGTCTACACTGGGCCTAGATATAACTAAAAGGTTCATCTGTTGGTTTTGCCTGGTTTCTATGACACAGCTCAACCATCTAACAGCGCCCCTGGGCTGGGTGGCCTAAGACAGCATAAGTCACATGTCTGAAATTTGGTATTGTCTGTTGGGTGATCATGTGTCCCCAGTAGGCTAATCAAAGCTTCTTCATTTGACAGCAGCATTCCTAGAGGATGAGAGTGCAAGGCCCTCACAGGGCCTCTTGAGGCATCACTCTGAATGCTGAACTTCCCGTGTCATCCCCTGCATTCTACCCATCAAGCAAGCCACAGGTCAGCCCAGATTCAAGGAAGAAGAACAAGGCTCCACCAATGGACAGGAGGAGTGGCAGAGTCATACTGCATGGGGGAGTGAGTGAGTGCATGGGAGGGATCTTGCAACCATCCTTGTAAACTAATGTCCATACTCATCACAGGCAGCATCTCTAGCCCAGCATGAAGCACGTGCCCAGTAAACACTTGTTCAAAAGATGTATGTAGCCTTAGTTGTAAAGGCTGTGGGTCTTTCCCTCTCCTAGGAGAAAATAACAGTGATATAGATTAGGTATCTTATTAGTGAAGAATCAGTTGAGTTACTGCTGAGTACAAATTCTAGTGCACATGATTGGGGGGAGTGGGTTTATTTCTTCTTTGGCTTTCAACGGGATTGTCATTTTCCTCTGTTCCATGGATATAACATATGCTGACATGGAATGCTGATCCCATAAAAACCCCTTTATAATGATAGTTACACTTCCATAAGAGAAATACTACAGGTGAGATTTGATTACCATAGATTCACCCGTGGCAAATAAGATATGCACTGTTTTCTTTACTACTCCCTTTCTTCATAAGTGAAAAAACTATCCAATCAATCCAATCAAATTCAACAATGTATTTAGTGCCTATTTAGTGCCAGGAATATAGTCCCAGGAATATAGTCCCTGGAAATAAAAAAGACATGGAAAGGTTTATATGCCTCGCCTCTTGACCCCGCCCAGCCCAGGTTTCATCAGAGCTGATGGTGCAGAATTTCCTGCTGTTATTAGGGTTGCAGCCTCAAGAATGATATTCAGCAGGATGGGCTGCCCCAGCTACCCTGCCTTCAAAATGAAAAGTTACAAGCATACTCGTGATGCATTTTAATTTGCATATGCTATTCCTTCTGAATGAAATACGTTTCTCCTCTCTTCACCTCAACCCAGTTTTTCCTCCTCTTAAACTATACTTAACCCCAGGTGATTAGTCATCCATCTGCCAGGCTCTTCATTCCCCTGGGTCTGGCTCATTTGTACACCCATCACACCTACTGTTCAGTTGGTGTACGTGTCCATCTCTTTCAGGACTTTGAGCCTCCTGAGAACACATAGTTTCTTACTAACTCTATAACCCTTCGCAGATACTTGATAAATCTTTGATGAATGATTTCAGAAATGAGCAAAAGAAAGAACAAATGGATAACAAGTTGAAGAGCAGTACATAACTTGCACTAACATTCCGAGGCCCACAGTGCAAGCTGACCTGTAACTCTCATTCAAAACAACAGAACTCATTCCCCTTTGTTTCTGCCCCCTTCACTTTTCTTCCTCTAACATGATGCAAACTTAAAAATCCATAGTCAGTTTTTGTATGTTACTCTCAAGGGACCATAGGTAATGACTTTCTATATAAAGAAAGATCACTGTTGTTGACTTTGCATGATTTTTTTTAAACCAAGAGTTTACATTTCGTGTTTAAATGCTGAAATTATCTCTTCATAGACTACATAGCAATGTTATCTCCTATTCTGACAATAGCTGTTGGGTTTACTTCAACCCAAATGGAGGCATAGCTTCACTGGAACCGTAGTAAGCATTCTGGTGAAGTTTTTTAATCAGATACAAAACCTCTAGGGAGATTTGTGCTAAGTCCTGGTTCTATCACCTTTGCTACAAATGTGTTAGGGAAAAGGCAGCTGGCAAAATCATGTTAAGTCTCTCAATGTGGCAGCCACAAGGCACAAAACTTAGGCAACTGACCCCTGGTTTAGTAATCCTTACCAGTGGATGTGTGCCACATCAGAGCTGGTGTAATAAAAGAATCCAGTCTAAACAACCCAAAATATAATAAATCTCCAATGATATGATTTTGCTTAAAATAATAATATGGTAACATTAGGAGATAATGTCTTTGCTAATCTAACCAAGAAAGTACCTGAAATTTGAAAAGTCCCTTAAATTCTTGACAGCAGACTTTACTATCTCCCTGTTCATGTCATCATCTTCAAACATGACTGGACACACACAGAATAAATTAGATACCTAACTAATGCTCATAGATGAAGTAGAAATATATGAGTCAGAAATTATTTGGAACCTAAGTTCAAAAGTTGCAGCTAATGAAATCATTAGACTTAGACCACAAGTTGTTGGTTACTATAAGATCTTACATTACTGAGTACGTGCAGAAATGAAATGCAATGAAAAAGACAGAAAAAAAAAAAAAAAGAAAAACATGAAACCAAATGAAGAGAACAGTAAAGTTTCAGAGAAGTATTCCTCAAAGGTAATTGTTCTATGGTTCTCCTAAGCAACTTCTCTTCTTCCACTGAACTTGATCTCTCCTAGTGCAATAATAAACATGCCAGGAATTAGTAACAATGGTGGTTCTCAAACCTCACTAATTATCTGAGTTACCTGGGGTGTTTTTTAAATATACATATTCCTATTTCTTTTCCAGATGCTCTCAATAAGAATCTCCTGGAATCTCCCAGGAATCTGTATTTTTCAATCTCCCCAGGTAATTCTCTTGACTAGCCACTCTTAGCAATCTTTGCCTTAAACCAGTGATTAAAACAAAACAAAACAAAACAAAACTCCCCATTAAACTTAAAGGTGTATGGTTAAATAGCTTTGTGCAGTGGCAGTATCATAGCCAATGAGGTTTATCTGAGGTGCGATTATTGCTAATTGAAAGGTGTATGGTTATGTGCTAACCTGTGTTCTCCCAAAATTGTATGTTGAAGTCCTAGCCCTAGAATCTCAGAATGTGACTGTATTTGGAGATGGGGGTCTTTAAAGAGGTAATTAAGTTAAAGTTAGGTTATTAGAGTGGATCCTAATCCAATATTGCTGTTATGCTGGTAAGAAGAAGAAATTAGGACACAGAGAGGTACAGAGGGAAGACCATGTGAAATCAGAAGACATCCATCTACAAGCCAAGAAGAGGGGCCTAGAAGAAACCAACTCTGCCAACATCTTGATCTCAGGCTTCCAGCCTCCAGAACTATAAGAAAATAAATTTCTGTTGGTTGAGCCACCTAGTCTTGGATACTTTGATACTGCAGCCTTATCACTAATATGTGTACTTTCTATTGTTAATTTGTCAAGTGACAAATATGAATGACAAGAAGACATTGTAAGGGGTGCCCTGTGTAATGAAGAGACATTATTTATATTTCAAAGGAAAAAATAATCCCACTAAAATGGCTAATTAATTGTGAAGTTTCCGTTCTATTTAACCTCAACAAGAAAAGAAGTTGCTGGGGTGCATGGGTGGCTCAGTCGGTTGAGCTTCCGACTTTGGCTCAGGTCATGATCTTGCAGTTTGTGGGTTCAAGCCCTGAGTCGGGCTCTGTGCGGACAGCTGGCTTGGAGCCTGGAGCCTGTTTCAGATTCTGTGTCTCCCTCTCTCTCTGACCTGCCCCTGCTCATGCTGTCTCTTCCTCAGAAATAAATAAAACAATAAAAAAAATTTTTTTAAGAAAGAAAAAAGAAGTTTCTAAGGGAGAAGGGAAAGAAAAAAGGAGAGAAAAAGAGTCCAAGAGAGAAAAGGAATAAGAAAGAGCTGGGAAAATGGGAGAAAGAAAGGGGGGCATTCAGCAAAATGCAAACTATAACCCTTAAGGGTTGAACTATAATACAAACAATATTATGACATTATTATGAAACACAGGAGGGGAACAGTGAAAATGCATACTCCTGAAAACTGGTAAAGGTAGTAATGAAATTTGTCTCTGAGTCTTTCTTGGTCAGAAGGAAAATTTTAATTTCCTTCTTTCATGTAGTCAACAACCATTTATAGTCTACCTACTACATGTCAGGCATTCAGATACAGTCTAGCTATGCAAAGATAATTAACATAGGAGACGTACCATCTAAGAATGTCAGTCTAGAAAAAAAAGAGTTCCAGGCCATTTTCAAAGTCCAATCCCAAGAAGGCATGCTTAAACTTCCTTTAATAGATCTTAAGCTTGGGGCACCTGGGTGGCTCAGTCAGTTGAGTGTCTGACTTTGGTTTCCGCTCAGGTCATGATCTCATGGTTTGTGGGATTGAGCCCTATGTTGGGCTCTATGCTGACAGCATGGAGCCTGCTAGGGATTCTCTCTTTCCCTCTCACTCTCTTCCCCTCCCCTGCTCATGCATACACATGTGTGCATGCTCCCTCTGTCTTTCTCTCTCTCTCTCTCTGAAAACAAACTTTTTTAAAAAGGGAGAGATCTTAGGTTCTTCAGTTCTTTATCACTTTGCAGAGCTCCAAAATTCCCAGGAAGTGAATCCACAGCTAATTCTTGTCCCTAGGTACCCAAGGAGTGGATATGTTTCTAATACCTGTGCCCCTTTTGGGCTGTGATCAGGAACTGTACTTCTCTAGCATTCTGACTCTAGAATAGGGCTATGCATATAGTAGGTGCTCAATAAATACTGAATGAATTAATTAATGGGTCAAACAATCAAAACTTTCAATTCCAGGAACTCTCCTAGCTAGTCTGGTACACACCCACCTTCCCCTGTGCCCTAGATCCTTTCCAGAAGTACCTTTGCCCTAGTTTTACAGTCTCCTAGAAGAGTCCACATAAGGTGATGTTGATGAAATATAACTAAAAACAAAATCTCATTGGGGCTCCTGGGTGGCTTAGTCAGTTGAGCATCCAACTTTTGATTTCAGTTCAGGTCATGATCCCAGGGTCATGGGATCCACTGAGTGTGAAGCCTGTTTACAATTCTCCCTCTCTCTCTCTCTCTCCCCTTCTGCCTCTCTTCGCTACTCACACTCTTTCTCAAAAATAAATAAAATAAAAAGTGTTTAAAAAAAAAAGAAAAAGAAAAAAACAAAATCTCCTCCCAACCTAGAAAACCTCCCCACAAAGGAAAGAAAGAAAACAATTTTATTACTGAATAAACATTAAACATTAAACAGAATGTGATCCTCATCATAGGTGATTCATTAAAGAGATTGCAAAGACAGAAGAAAATCTTTCATAGAGCTAGTGGATACTACCCACTCCATCAAATTTCAAGACAGAATTGCTAATTCTATCATATATTTATGACTAAAGGTGGAGTTTTCCATTTGAAGTCAGGAAACAGTTGTAATTAAGCCCATCTTGTCCCAGGAAACCAGGAAATAGGGCTTTACCTTCTCTGATGATTACATTTCAAAGAGATGGGCTTGGGGGGGGGGCCAAGAGGGGGACATTCCTGAGCTATAGGACTGGCAAGTGGTTTTTTTAGCATTTGAATTTATAGGAGCAAGGTGGCTCAGTCCTCCTGGCAGCCTGTGCTCATCAGTCTCCTTTGGACTGGCCTGCCCACATACAGAAGCAGCCTCGGGGACCACAAGTGTTCTGTTAACGAGGACTCCTGTGGCCCTACACCCTAAGCCTGGTTCTTAGGGTAGAAAGATGAAACCTCTTTCTGAAAAACTACTTGGTAACATCTTTTGACCTTGATTTTTAAGCAGCATCTCACTTAAAGCCCAGATTTTGAAATTAGACAGACTTAAGCTAAAAGTCATGCTCCACCATCTATGTTCTCTGATCTTGAGCTGACTGATCAATTTTTCCAAAACTCAATGTCTTTATCTGTAAAAGGGAGATAATACCTTCCAAAGAGAGCACATAAAAAGACTTATTAATTACTCTTAGTACTAGTATTGAAGCAAGAGATTCTACTCGTATTGAAGCAAATTAGCCAGGACTTGGATTGGGAGTAAATAACGTGTTGCGAATGAAATGACACAAAGACAGGACACACACAAAGGACAGACACAACTCCGGCTGGAGGAACAATTCTACACAAGCCCCTCTTGCAGGTTTATTTTATACCCCGGTAACTGGATACAAACTGAAATCTACAAGATGCATTCCTTTACCAATTAAGGGCAAGTAGCCAAACACATTTCAAGGACGGGGGGGGGGGGGGGGAGCAAAGGGAGGAAGCGACCACAACATGTTTACTAAGAGGCCTGCCCACAATTCCAGCCTTCTCCTTACTTCTAAGGAGGGCATGTTCCCTCGTTTGCGAGCGGACCATTAAACTTGGATATTGTGTGCAGGCCTCCTTGCAGGCATGCTTTGCCCAGGCAGGGAGCCCCGTGTGCAGGCACATCCCCGCGTCCCTAACCACGCTTTCTTGTGGTCACTGTCGGGCTCCCACATAACGAACATCATTTTTGGCACTATAGTCCAATGGAACGTTTTAATCTTTCACTTTTCAACCAGCTGTGCTTGCATCCACCTTCCGAGACTGGCCCCATGTAGATTTTGATCCTATAAGTGCTATTTACTATCTGTCACCGTGAGCTAACCAAATAAACTCTTGGGCCTTAAATATCTGTATCTATAAATTATAGATCATTATTCTGCAATGAACTGAATGTTTGTGCCCCTCCCCCCAAATAAACATATTGAATCCCTAATCCTGGTGGGACCTTTGGGAGATAATTAGGGTATGAAGGCAGATCCCTCATGAATGGGATTAGTGCTCTTATAAGAAGAGGTCAGAGAGTTAGCTTTCTTTCTACCATGTGAAAATACAGGAAGAAATCAGCTAGAAAAGAACTTCACCAGAACCCTACCATGTTAGCAGCCTGAGTTGACTGTGACAAATACCTTCCTCATATGGTTATTTGGGGGACTGAATGTGACAGTGCGTATAAAACCTGTGTTCTTAATCACTATGGCCCTTCGGCTGTGATCTGTAGCCTGCACTTCATAAATAATGCTTCCCTCCTTGTCCTTTCCCCTCCAGTCAAAGGATCTACTTGTCAGACCACAGATTCAAGATATCTTCTCAAACTCATAGGGAAATAGTTTATTTTTTTAAAGCTTATTTATTTATTTTGAGAGAGACAGTGTAAGTGGGGGAGGGGCAGAGAGAGAGGGAGAGAGAGAGAGAATCTCAAGCAGGCTCTTAACTGCCAGCATAGAGCCCAACTCAGGGCTTGAACTCACAAACCATGAGATCATGACCTGAGCCAAAACCAAGAGTCCACTGCTAACCAACTGAGCCACCCAGACACCCCCATAGGGAAATAATTTAATGCCAACTCGTTCTTCAAACCCAACTTTATTTTACTTCCTCCATGGTCCTGTTCATCCCACACTGAAGCCATCCTTTCTCTGAATCCCAGTATAGCTGTTATTTTTGTACCATTCATAGTAAGTGGGCACATTCTTTTGGTAATGCATTTTTGCTTAGTTCTTTCTCTGCCTCCATTACTAGCTACTTGAGAGTTTATCCAGTCTAACATGGTGCCTTAGTCACAATAAATATGTGTTTATCTGCTAGAGGTCATGGATATTTTGTTCTCTGATTCTGTTTGGGATCCTGTCAAAGTCTCTGAGCATTGTAAAAGACGAAGAGGAATATGGGAGCTAATGGCTATCAAGAACGTTTCTCAATCATTTCTCAAATATTCTTTACAAAATGTACAGCGACTTATCCAGATTCAAACAGTAAACCAACTCTTACTGACTAGAAAAACAACTTGGAATTTCTCAAGTTTTCCAAAAGCCCAATCAAGTGAGACAAGCAATTAACCACTCATACAGCCCACATCCTTGACTCTCCATCTAGCTAACCGTTCCATTCATGGTTCCATCATATTTTCTTACCTCCTACAAATACAATGACTTTATGTTTCCACAGAGCTGCCCTTCCAGGAAGCCCATGGGATAGTACAAACAACTCCAAGATTCTAAATAGCTTCTCTTTATCCCTCACTACTTTCCTCAAATACTGTGGGTGGTAAATACGGAGGCCCACAATTTTAGTGCCAACTTGTAATATTCTTTTTTAATCAGGCCACACAATTTACATAGAAATTTCTTGGGGGGATGTGAACATTTACATCTTACAGTTTTCTACTTAATGATAAGATTAGTCTAAAATCAACTAATAAATAAATATAAAAATAGTAATAAAACAGTGTTATTAATTTTTATCAATTCCAGTCCTCTTGTTTTGTAATATCTCTACTTAATATCTTAAATTAGAGCAAAGATTCTCAGATCGAGCTCAGAGTTAAAGATGCATTAAAATTTGACCAGGGCTTAGCACAGACCCCTGCTTAGAATGAGGCCTTGAATAAACATAAGTAGCTCTGGGAAAATTGTATATATTCTCAAATTGACTTTGAAACCAGAGATGACCATCTTTATAAGCTACTATTCTGGGGCAAAATAAAAGTATAAATAGTTTGCTCAGAACTAAACTTTTAAATTATTCATGTTTCAACTGTTTCTTTTGCTTTATTACTTTTTAACTTTATTATGGTTCTAAGCTAAGAGGAGGATCATTTTATTCAGTTAAGCTGTGATTTCCTGCCGGTTTTAGTCACAAATATAAAACTGTCTGATTAATGCCAAATATTCTCACTACCCACACTTTATGACTACCTTCAAAAAACAGAATTTTCAAAGTCACATGAAAACGAAAAAGGCTCTGGCAAAGAGTTTACGAACTGCACCTCTTCCCTGGCTATGTTTTTAAGAAATAGAAGAAAGAGGGAGGGAGACCAGAGAGCACAAAGATGTAACAATAAAAACAAAAACTGTGTTTGTACTGGCTGCAGACCCAGGCTGGCCTGAGGACTGTGAAGAGTGCAGAACTGTCCTCAGCAACAGGGGGGATCTTTGGAAGTGCTTGAAAACAGAAGTCATGGCCACCAACAAGAAATATGTTCAGTGCCGCTGTGGGGAGAAAACAGCAAATACTGCATTGAATATACTCAGACACTTAAGACATACAGACTTCTACGTTGTGGGATCTTTACTTCCTCCTGACCATACCAACACCCAGGATGGCGCACTTAGAAATCAATAACTCAACCACTCATAAGTAAGTATGGACTCTTTTCAAGAGACCAAGTTAGCAGTTTGGGAAGGCAAAGTAGAAGTTTTTGCTCTCTAAGCAATTACAACCTAGCTGGGGATGTGACTGATTCCTTCAGAAAGAGGCAATAAACACCTCCAAGCAATCCCACCCTGCCAGGCTTCCAGACCCAACATGACGTGGAGCAGAAGGCTGGAGCCAGCGGCTCAGGGAGATTTTTTCCAACCTCAGGGGAAAGACTGGATGCCTGGTTTTCATCGTTTACTTTCTCTGAGCTTCCATTTCCTTATCATGAGTAACCCAGTGTGTCATGAGAGTTATATTTTATAAAGTTCGTGGTACAGTGTAGGTACTAACTAGTTACTTTTATCATTATTGTTGTTGTTATTATTTTTAAAAAAAATTTTAATATTTTATTTATTTCTGAGAGAGAGACAGCATGCGCAGGGGAGGGTCAGAGAGAGAGAGGGAGACACAGAATCTGAAACAGGCTCCGGGCTGAGCTAGCTGTCAGCACAGAGCCCGACGCGGGGCTTGAACCCAAGAACCACAAGATCATGACCTGAGCCGAAGTTGAACACTCTACCAACTGAGCCACCCAGGCGCCCCTGTTGTTGTTATTATTAATATCTCCTAGAGGAAGATCTTCCTGAAAGGCAGGGCAATGCTTTGTGAGTCCCACCCTGGAACTGAAATGCACTTCCCTATTATTATCAATAGTATTTATGGACACTAAATACTTTGTGATTAAATGGATGTTTATTATTTACCATCAATCTATAACTACCATGGATAACGTTCTTTGAGACACTGAAGCTGAGTTCCCAAAAAGTCAACATTATCCATGGCAGGCAGATGAACAATGCACATTTGGAAACCACCCTGTTTATAACTAGTGTCCACCAGAGGATAATAGAAGCAGATTGATGAAATAGGCAATGCATGTTCAGATCAAAGTCGCCCAATGGAGGGGGTTTGTATTATGCAAGCCCACACCACTCCCAAGCCAAGAACCTGGTTCAGTGACTCCAGCCTCAGCCTTACTTTTCTTTGCATGAAGGAGCCTCTGGGAGAGAGCCCCCTGTCCGTGCAGCTATGATGCTTGCAGGAGGAAACATTCTCTAATTTCTCTGCCCTGATAAGGCACCTTCTCACAGGCCTCACAAAGAATGAAAGTTGTTTCCACTAGCTGGTCAATGGTATTATTAAAAAAAAAAAAAAAAAAGTAGGAGGAGAGAATTTTAGTGATGTAGGTACTCATAATTCTACTAGTAAAATGGCAGTTATTTAGAGCAATAATGCCTTTTTAATGTCTGAGGATATTTTATTTTAAAAAATTTTTAGTGTTTATTTTTGAGAGAGAAACTGAGAGACAGAGAGACAGAGTGTGCGTGGGGGGCAGAGACAGAGGGAGACGCAGAATCTGAAGCAGGCTCCAGGCTCTGAGCTGTCAGCACGGAGCCCTATGCGGAGCTCGAACTCACAGACTGCAAGACTATGACCTGAGCCCAAGTCAGATGCTTAACTGACTAAGCCGCCCAGGTGCCCAAGGATATTTTAAGAATGTGAATTACCTTCATGAAAAGGTTGTAAAAATAAAGAACAATAAATCACTGTGGAAACCTCAAAAAAAAAAAAAATTCTAATTCCTCTGCCCTGGAGAAGGCACCTTCCTTTAATTAGTACAAAAAATATCAGCCATTTTGGTATGATGAAGAAGTAAGTACTCTGGGGTTCAGAGGAGTGTGGGACCCCAGAAGGGGCCGGGCCTCCAGGAAGGTGTCATAAAGGCACAGGGTTTGGAGCTCCTGGATGTCTCATCTGGTTAAGCATCCGACTTCCACTCAGGTCATAATCTCGCAGTTTATGAGTTCAAGCGCTACATTGCGTGGGCTCTGTGCTGACAGCTCAGAGCCTGGATCCTACTTTGGATTCTGTGTCTCCTGCCCCTCCCCCCACTCACACTCTGTCTTTGTCTCTCTCTCAAAAATAAACATTAAGAAAAAAGGCACAGGGTTTGGACTAAGCTCTGAAATATGGTTTGTATTCAGCAAGGCAGAGAAGAGGAGAGGCTGGCCCAAGAGAAAGAAAAAGCAGAATGAAAATTTTGCTGGCTTTACTAAAGCTTTGCCAAAAAAGCATCATTTCTATTGAGCATAAATAAGCCATGTACCTTAGCAATACAGTTCAGTCTTAATATTTGATATATACTGGGCTGTGTCCACCTGTCTACAACATCCATCTATCTCAAGATATACAGACTGAGAGGTTAGAGAACTTGCATAATTGTCCTTGATGAAAATCCAGAGCTATGGACACACTGAGAGCACACAGATACTTACTAAAAACTTCTGTCCTCTCAGCACAGAAAGACACACAGCCAATACGAACCGTTTGACCCAAATCTAAAAATGACTCATAGGATTTTGTTGTATCTTTCATAATTGAGTAAAAAGGCTCAGGCCTATTACTGCCCTGCTTTGTCTTCCATGCCCTCAGCAGGATCTCCAGATTCGGGTTCTTTACATATGGATGGATGATGGAGTTCTAGCCTCTAAATGCGAGAATAACAAACCCCTAAACTGCCCAATGCCCTAAGTTGCCTTAACACATCTCCTCCCATTTCTATTCTTCTTTTTCCCCAAAAGCAATGCCAGCCCCAATAATTCTGCCAACCCCATAACCCTCTCCTGACCTGTACCACAAGCCTTTAGCAGCCTGAGCCAGGCTGGGGCTTCCAAGAGCTACTCCCAATATTTCTTTCCCTTCTTCCTTTTGAGTTCAGGGCCTTAACGACCCACCATCATCTTTTTCTTTTTCCTAAGAGAGAGAGAGCATGAGCAGGGGAAGGTCAGACAGAAAGAAGGAGATACAGAATCTAAAGCAGGCTCTCCAGGCTCCAAGCCAGCTGTCCCATGTGGGGCTCAAACCCATGAACCGTGAGATCATGACCTGAGCCGAAGTCGGACGCTTAACCAACTGAGCCACCCAGGCCTCCCCCCATGATCATCTTCAAGACAACGGATCCCCCATACAATTTACTCAAAAGGTATGGATTATGCATCATTCCACTTCATTCCTCTCTACTGCTCCACATCAGCCCAATTTTATTTATTCAGCCATCAAACTCATTAAGCAATGACTATTTGCAAGCTACTCTGCTTGGCATCCTAGGAAATATGAGGCAATCTAAGATTCCAAAACAGCTTCCCTTAAGGAGTTCACACTCTGGTGGGATTTGGGAAAACATTTAAAGATGACAATGGTCTAAAAGACAGAGTAGGGGCAGATAGGGAAGGATCATAGTCACAGACACAGGAGGACAATTATGGAATAGCTATTTCACCAGCACATGGGTAATGCTAAACTGGGGAGGCACCCGGCCAAGTTGTACTTGTCCTTGTGCTGAAAGAAAGCTTGAGAATTTCTAACCATGAGGGTCTTCAGTGTAGATACTGATTAGGGACTGGCTTGAAGCTGCTGCACATAACATTGGATTTAGATTGTAACTTATTTTAGGTCACTTGTGGGGGCTGATGGAGAAGTGAGGGACAGACTGAAACCCTCTGACAAGCCATCCTGTGAGACCTCCACCAAGAAACTTCATGAACAAAAAACCCCTCTACATTACTGTTCCTCTTACTTTTCTTGGGAAAGAAGCATCAAATCCAAATAATCCTAAGTCCGAATACTTCCCCAACTCTGAGTTGACAGACAGAATTTGGGGTTGGTAAAACTTGAAGCTTTCTTTAAATTGGAATTCAAAATTGCATTGGGGGTGATTTCTAAAGACCCAACTGACCATTACAATAGAAAACAATGTGGCCATTAAAAAAAATACATAATTGAAATTACATATACAGAAGAATATTAAGTGAAAAGCAGCAATAAAATAGAAGATAAAACAGAATGAATTTACCAACTAGAGTCCTTGAGGAAAAAAAATTATGCCCTGGGACCAGGAGTCATATAATTAGTTGGCACTTTAAGTTTATGGATTTGTTTCTCCTGTGAAGCAGTTAATAATAAGATGGAGCTCACAGTCTTGATGAGCCAAACCCTTTCCTCAAAGCACAGGGATACCAGCTTGAAGGAAAGCAGCCAGAGGACAGTGAGCCACCTGAGAGAATGAACACCTCTAGAAACATGGTTCATACAATCACACCAGGCTTAAATTGAATTGACATTTGGTTAAGTTTTTCCCCACTAACTAGTACACAGGGGATTGGGTAGAATAGAAGATAACTTACAGTCAAATAAACAAATCTCTGTGCATCCCGAGTTGTATTGTGAATTGACAATTTCTGACCTCTTAGAACTTAATGATGAAAAATGGATCTGAAAACCTGTGATGTAATTCTGCCCAAGGCCTGATGCCAAATATCTTTCAGGTCAAGTGTCCATTCATGGTTATAATGAATGCAGCCATGCTCCCTTGGCCATTCTTGCCCCCTGGCTTCTGACAGTTAATTGGTGCCAAGGATCTCATTGCTTCAGGGCCCAGCATGTTCACTGCAAGCCTAATTCTCAACACCTCTCTTAGCATCAGCCCCAGCCTAGAGGGGAGGCAACTACTAACCTTCTAGTGGACTGGGTTCCCCTCTCATCAGTATGAACCCTGATGGTCTTCGTGAATGGAGTGTCCTCTGGGTCCTCCCACAGAACTTTTGTGGGTATTCAGGCCTCATACAATATATACAATTCAGCATGCTCAGTTCCCTCAAACTTCTAATCTCTTCCCCTACCACCTGCAATTGCAACTCAGGCATTTCAACCTCAGTCAACACAGACCATTACTTTCCTCAGGCTTCCCAAAGCTACTCCAGAAGTGAGTTTGCCCCATCCTCCAGGGGCCTTGGTAGGATGTTAAATGACTTGTCCCCCAAATAAATGAACCCTTGCTTATTCAGTTTTACATCCCCGCCCTTTGATCAAGTGTTCCTGAAATCCAATCCAATTAAGCACTCCCCAGCTCAGATGTTACCTTCTCCATGAGCCCTTCTCAGAGACCCATAGATAGTGAGCACCTTCCCCTTCGGAGTTATAGTATTTTCATAGTGAAGAGTATACAATATCATGCTTATTTGTTTATATGTTTTTCTGTCTAATTAGAGTGTGAAAATTCATCATGGTATGAGGCTATAAGCTGAATAACTTATTTTTGAAACTCAGAAGATGCCACTTAAGGATTTCTTTGACCTCAGACAAGTTTGATGAACGTGGCTCAAACCTTCTAATTGCACCATCTTGGATAAATCTTGTGTCTTCACCATTGAGAGCTGTGGCATCCGACTCTATTTCCTTGAGATGCCTTTGTCTCTGTTGCTGCCTCTGTTTAACCAGTTCCATCCCTAGGCCAACCTGGAAGCAAAATCAACACTCTTTTTCCCCAAGAAGAAACTTAGTCACACTAAGAATATCATGATTATGGTTGTTGGATTGATAATTAAAGGGACCCTGGTGGTGGGGACACTTGTTACAGTATTACATAGGGTCCAACTCTACCTCTTCCTCTTCCCACAGAGCCAACTCATGTCCATGTCATGGTTTTCAGAAGCCAGAATAATTGAGTATTTGCCACATAGCTGGCACTTAATAAATACTGGTGGAATATATAAAGAAACAAATGAATAAGTGAATGAGTGGAATCTAGTCATATGTATCTCTAAATCAAGCTGCATTCCAGATTGAGGTGGAATCAAGTTTTCTTGCAAAATACATCAAAATGGACAAGTCAGCACAAGACATCTGGTTCCCATAAAATTTTGTGATCAGAGGAAATAAAAGCCTATATGGCAAAGAGGTTGGAATGTTTTTTAAACAGAAGAATGTTTTCTAAACATTATACCTAAGAAGGAAAAGCAAAGCTGGAGCTGGGATCCAGGGAAGATTCCTTGGTAAAGAAGGATCAGAGTGCTGTGACAGTGACGAGATGGGAAATAGTGAGCATACTGGATCCTTGTCACCAGAGCAGGCCCCCTTCCCATAGCCAGCCCTGGAGAAGGCACAGAAGTGTGGCTTTAGGTGTGAATCCTCACAGTCAAGTCACACGTTCCCAACACCAAAAAGGGCCTACCTGCTAGTCCTTCAGTGAACAGAAAATCCCTCCTCTCCCAGGGCCTCAGGCTGGGCAGGAGTAAGCTGTTCTCACACTCTATATGCAGCCTCAAAAGCATCATCTCCAACTCTTACCCCAGAAAGATATACCAGAAATAGTCACAGCATATCATAAAAGACAGGTTTGCTAGAAAGAATAGCATTTTATCCACCCCTTCTTAAGTGTGCTTTCAAATGCTGTTCTTTCCCCCTCACCTGGATATTATGAATCACATTCTAGGGAAGTACAAATCAGCACTCTGAACTGTCTTCAGAAATGAAGCTAGTTTGGTTGACTCATCAGACTGACGCAGCTCTAACCAAACACTTGAAGCCCTGAGACAGATATGCTCTGTTACTGACTCCGGATGGGTTACACTGGTGGCCAGGAGTTTGTCCAAACAAAAGGAAGCCTGGCTTAATTTAGAGCCCTTAATCGGTGTGGTTACCAATTTACCTGTATAAATGAAGAAAGCAAAAGAAGTCCGGGAATTAGCTTTAGAAATAGCATGACTAGTGTTACCCTTAAGCAATTTTGCTTTTAAAAGAACAATATTAAGGAGCTACCAAAGGGAAATTATGTTGTTAAGAGCATCTTTTATCACTGTACCAGAAAATTATAGAGATTTAAACTCTGAATCCAGAGATAACTTTGAAAGAGAGAATAATATAATCCTTTTATGTTCACACAATTTGCCCCTGTGTTCCAGCCTTGATGGAATAATTGGGCATTACTGGTGGGGGGTGAGGGTGAGTCAAGCTGGCCCCAGTTCAAAAGACTGGCTGAAGCTTGTCCATGCTATGCAAATAAATAATAGGAGGTATTTTCATTTATCTCCCAAAATGGGAATGAATCTAAAAATGATGGGCAGAGAAGTATTGTATGATCTGAGGCAGATGACTTAAACCCAGTTACTTTCCCCTGTCTTCTGTTTGTCAAAGAGATCTGATGGCAAACCTGAGTGGGAGGGGAGGGGGTCCCCAGGTACAACACAGGTGAGAGCTTCCCGGTGCACCCTAACTGATGAAAGGGAATCACAGGTGTCAGTCCTTACTGGGCACAGAAAACACTCACTTTAAGTTACAAGAGAAAATTCCACTTCATTTTCTAAACTAAAACAGTACATCTCTCCAGACCACAATCCCTCAAATTATATTCCAAATCATTTCCTTTTAGTCCAGTTCACCTACAGCTGTGGCTAGGGATTCAAAATAAACAGTGCTGATTCTAAGAGCCGCAAAGCTTTGCACAGAAAAAAGAAAAAGAAAAGGAAAAGAAAAAAAGGAGAAGAAAACCAGTAATTATTGTTAAGGGAAAGACTGCATACATCTTTTTTTTTTTAATATTTTTATTTATTTCTAGGAGAGAAAGAGAGAGAGAGACAGCATGAGCAGGGGAGGGTCAGAGAGAGAGGGAGATACAGACTCTGAAACAGGCTCCAGGCTCTGAGCTGGCAGTCAGCACAGAGCCCGACGAGGGGCTCAAACCCACGAACCGCAAGATCATGACCCAGCGAAAGTCGGATGCTTAACCGACTAAGCCACCCAGGTGTCCCATACATCTTTGAATCAAACCAGAGGAAAGGTGAGGCTAAAAGCCAAATGCTATAAAATATGAAAGCTTCCTCTTTCTACAGGCAGGCAGATTTTTCTTAATAAACTTAATGCCCGATAAGCCTGTGCAAAGTCCAGGATGGATGATTACTTCAGCTCTAGTCAGACCAGCTTTGATTCTGACTTGGGGAAATCTGTGACCTGGGCGGATCCTGCCCTTCAGAGGACAACCCCCAACCCCCTATTTTCTGGCCTTTCTCCATTTGAATTACCCACTCTAATGCTCCTTTATCCACCTGTTCTCTCTTCAGCGAGATGCTCCTTGAGAAACCATCAGCCTATTGGGTCCCTTCATATGACTGACAGATGACACTTCTGAGGGAGCAGGAAGAAGTCCTTGGCAAGCTAGCTGAGGCTCCCCTCACCCTTTGAGGAGAATAGGCTGACACAGATATATGCCTCATAGCCCTGTCTTCACTCTCCTCCCCAACTCTAACTCATAACCTAACATGGGAACAGGCTTGAGCCATGTCCCAGATCATCTGGAGCTTTGTCACTCCCAAAGAGCCTCAAGTGACAATTTCCTAACCTAATCCTTACTAGATGCTAACTAAAAGTGGTTAAGAAGAAAGCCTTCACCTGGGCTCTACTCTTTTGGCCACTGTTTTTTATATTGTTTGTTTATGATTTTAAAGCAATACTGGTTTATTGTAGAAAGCACAAAAGCCTATTCTCTTTCTCTTTCTTTTTTTTTTTCCAAATTATTGAATAGAAATTTTGGGCTTTTTTGCATAATGGAGCATACCTATTTTCCCATGCCATTTAAAACTCTGAAACACTGTAACGACTGTATAGCATCCCGTTCATGAAGTACTTCATTTTCCTTTCAGCTTTACTAAGGTATAATTGTAAGCTCTTATAAAATTGTAAGCTCTCCATTTTTACTCTCCCACACATATTTTATGTTTTTGATGTCACAATTTACATCTTTTTACTTTGGGCACTCATTAACAAATTATTGTAGTTATAATTATTTTTATACATTTGTCTTTTAATCTTCATTCTAGAGTTATCAGCAATTTACCCACCCCCATTATAGCATTAGAGTATTCTAAATGTAACTACATATTTACTTTTATCAATAAGTTTTATATTTCCATATGTTTTTCTGTTACTAATTAGTATTTTTCATTTCATCTTGAAGAACACATTTTAAGGCCTTCTTTAAAGGCCAGCCTAGTGGTGATGAACTCTGGCTTTTGTTTGTCTGGAAAGCTTATCCCTCCTTCAGTTCCGAATGACAACTTTTCCAGAGAGACTATTTTTGGTTAGCAGGGCTTTTTTTTCCCCCTTGCAGCATTTTGAATCCCACTCTGGCCCACAAAGTTATCCACTGAAAACAATCTTATGGGAGTTCCTTTGCACATAACAAACTGCTTTTTTTCTTGCTGCTTTTAAAATTCTCTCCTTGTCTTCAGGTTGTAACAATTTAAATTATAATGTGTCTCTATGTAACTATCTGTAGTTCCTCTTATTTGGAACTTTCTGGGATTCCTGGTGGATGTTTATTTCCTTCTTCAGATTAGGGGAGTTTTCAGCCATTATTTCTCTCAATAAGCTTTCTGTCCCTTTCTCTCTCTCTCCTCCTTGGAGACCCCTATAATGCATATATTGGTCAGCTTATTCATGTCACATAAGTCTCTTAAAGTCTTCAGTTTTTCATTCTTTTTTCTTTTGCTCCTCTGATTAGACCATTCTATTGCCTGTCTTCAAATTCATCTATCTTTACTTCTGCTTGTTCTAGTCTGCTGTTGAACCCTTGTATTACATTTTTCAGTTCAATTATTATATTCTTCAGCTCTGTGATTTCTACTTGGTACTTTTGTTATATTTTCCATCACTTTGTTGAAATTATCACTTTGTTCATGCATTGCTCTCCCAAGCCTAGTGAGCATTTTTATGACTGCTATTTTGAACTATCAGGTAAATTATTTATTTCTGTTTCACTAAGATCTATTCTGGATATCTGTCTTGTTCTCTTGTTTGGAACATATCTCTCTGTTTCTTCATTTTCCTTAACTCTCTGTGTTGGCATCTGAGCATGAGATCAAATAGTTACCTTTCCCAGCCTTGATAGAGTGTTCTTGTATAGGAGATGAACCTCATCAATCAGTCCTGCCTGAGCTTTTAATTGCCTCTCAAACCTCTGTGATTGTCCAAACCACTCTCTTTATTCTTAGTAGCTTCCAGTAGTGGAAAGTATGCCAAGACCCATCACTGTTCCAAAGTAGAGAACTGCATTCAGCACCTTGATGCAGGGTAATTAGAAGCTGGACCTACAGGCAGTAGCTGGGAAAGTTTGTAGTTAAGACTCCTTCAGGGAGAAACTGGAAGATGAGTATTGTTGCCTGCTTCCTCTCTGCCAGTCTGGTTTATAGCCCTAGGGGTGGAGGGTAGGAACTGCTCTTTTGTCCATTAAGAACTGCTTCTTTGTTATTTCCTGTAGGACTTATGAATACAAGCCCCATTGGCTATCAGAGCCAGGCAATCCAGGGAGCCCAGGTCTCAGAGAACAACTGCAAAAGCTGGTGTGCCAGCTGTGTACGTAAGCTTCTTCCAGGGAGATACTAGACTTGGAGCAGGCCAGAGGAAGAAGGCAGAAGAGGTGTCTGCCACTTTCCCCAGTCCCCAGGGAGGATTGCAATCAGCCCCTAGATGTGTACTAACATCTGGGAGATGGGCATTTTTGCCTATTCTGTCTGTGCTGAGCCTTGGGTGGGGGGTGGTAAGGTGGGGGGATAGCCCCAGTGAATGCTCCATATGCTCACCAGTGAGCAACTGCTCCTTTGTTTGTTATAGTCTTGTGGATCTCTGGGATTCAAGTTCTCCTGGATTTCAGAGCTAGATGTTTTGAAGGGCCATTCCTCTGGTGGAAGTCTTTAAAGTTGAGTCAAACCCTTCACTCCTCAAGAGAAAGCTGGCAATTATGAATTCCCTCTCAATTGTCTGGTGCTATGTTGGTAGTATGGTTTATACAAGACTGTCTCAGCCTTTCCTACCTGTTTCAATGTGGATATTTTCTCATACAGCTAATGTGGAGGAGTTGCTCAGCTAGTTTCTAGATTTCTTTCAGAGGTACCTGCTTTAAGTGTCACTTATATTCAATGTATCCATGGGAAGACAGGAGTTCAGGGGCCTCTTACGTTACCATGTTGATTTACTCTCTCTGAGTGTCTTAAGTGTACCACTGGGCCTGACTGTGACATGTTCATTTATGTATTACCCATTATTGCCTATAGTCTGGGTTCTTAGCCATTGTGGGAAAAAACCAAGGCATGTATAAACAAATTGTACTCATCCTTGATCTACACCTAGATATAGTTTACCATGTCTTTTAGAGATGACTAAATCTTCCAGACAAGTTGGGAAAGTGTCACTTGCCCTGACAAGCCAACAGGAAAGGCAGTGTGCTGAGAGCACACCTGTCGGCAGCTCTGAAATCCTCTTTCCTTTTCTCCTCTCCTCTGCTTTGGAGGCTAGGTAATGGGCCACATCATGGAGGCCCCTGCCCTCGCGTTACTAGTGGACTTTGTGTCTGGTGATGGCAAGAGGTCAGAGAAAAGGGAACAGGAAAATATAGGTATCTATTCCCCTAGCTTCCTTCCTGCAGAGTGGCCTCCACCAAAGAGAAAAGCTCCTCGGGTCCTCCCAGCTTCTCTCAAGGCAGCCTCTCCATATGACTCTCTGTCCTGGTTGCCTCTCTCCCTCTCCAGACCCTTCAGACCCTTCAGACCCTATTTCTAGTACATTATTAATTCCCCAGTCATCCCTCCAAACCTTGCCCACACCTTTGTAAATAGTCCCTTAACTAAGACCTTAAGTCATCCTATTCTGTTTCCTTCTGGACCTCTGACTGATATTGCAAAGATGTGCAAGTATCCCTTTGCAAAAGCTGGTGTGCCAGATATGTACAAGCATAACCTTGTAATATACCTCTAAGTACAGCCAGCCCCAGGTTTCATGAACATTTTACTTTTTCAGATCCTTTGAGTCACTATCATGAAAGAATAGAGGGCAAACTGGCAAAACAAGTCATAAAATGTTTCAGCCCACGATATGTACTGTATAGATGTGGGACATAAAATGTGCTCTACAAGCACACATGAGAAAGAACCATTGAGGCCAAATCCCTGAGGGCAATGATAATTTTAATGGGGTAAAGCAGCCCTCACATGGATCAGAGAGCCTCCCCACCTATATTAAACTATGCCAGACACTGACTGCAATTTGAAGCTTGTTCTGGCACCAGTACAGCTCATGTCAAGGGGAGGTATATGAGACCGACTACCTCATTCATTTATTTGTTGACTGTCTCTATGTGCCAGGCCATGTTCTTAGTGATGATCTCACCTCCAAGTAAGGCTTTTACTCTTACATTCTCCAATCATGAAACTAAAAGCAAGTCACACGTCATTAACATCCTTATCCTCATCCTTATCCTCATCATCTCTTACCAGCCATTAGACTTTGGTTTTTCACCTTCAGGGTCACGTCTTCAATCTTCCATCACCCAGGACTCTTCCTTAAGTCTTACACAAGGTACCCGAATATCCTACTCACTAACAAACCCCTAACTTTTGGCTGTCTTATATTCTCATTCCCATAATGCCTCCCCTTCTACCTCATGGAGGTATCTAGGACTTTAACCTTTCATTTATTTCCATTCATCTCTTCCCTCTAGGATCTCCTTCCTTTCTTACTATTGTCCTAAATTTCTTCCTGCTTTTTTTTTTAAATTGATGTTTATTTATTTTTGAGAAAGAGAGAGAGAGAGCATGCACAAAGGGTGGAGGGGCAAAGAGAGAGGAAGACAGAGGATCTAAATTGGGATACATGCTGAGAGTGGAGAGCCAGGTGCGGGGCTTGAACTCATAAACTGAGATCATAACATGAGCCAAAGTTGGACACTTGACCAACTGAGCCACCCAGGCACCCCTCTTCCTGCTTTTAATGTCTCCACTGTTCAAATTATTCTTTACCTTGCCATCACTGGAATGTTTCTAAAATTACCTGTGCTCATGCCATTCTCCAAATCTTAGCAAGGCATAACAACCCTGAACTATTTCCTCTTCTTTAAACTTGACATGATCCCTTGACCTTGGAAACTGGCTCATGTTGTGTTCTCCTGCCCAGGATGTTCTTTCCTCTCCCTGCCTTCGTGAGCTATGTAACCACAGAATTCCAGTCTATCATCACCTCCTCATTCTGGTGCATGAGACTGAGAGATTTATGTTTCTGCTGTAGGATGATCAGTGAAACCCTTTATTACAGATCACCACATTGTCTAATACTGCTTTTGTAGGCATAGAGTCTTTCAGAAAGTATTGTGATAAGTGCAGAAATAATTGCTATAGGTACCTCTGGGTTGGCACAGATTGACATGGAATGTTTTTAGGATCAAAGGACATGTGATCTTCCTTTCCTCTGTTACATCCCTATTCCCATTGTCCTGGTTCATAAGTCCACCATCACTTGCCATATGCTAGGGCAGCTCCACTACCTGAACATGCTTCATGTGTTTGTTTGCTTATTGCCTGCTTTCCCCACTAGAGCAGGGATTTTGTCTGCCGTTTACTTATTTACAACACCTAGGACATTTCCAGGAATCAGTAGTTCAATAAATATTGTCTGAAGGAAGTCAGGAAGAATGCCTCCTAACCATATTTATAATCACTAAGTCATGTATGCCTCCAGGTTAGAGGCGCCAGGGAAATTTGAGCTACCTAGTTAAAGCTCACATTTCTTCATGTTATTTCACTTCTCAGAAGTTTCAAACACTCCCGTGCTTCTAACTAGCTATGGTATAAATTCTATAAAATTCAACCTAACGTGGCAGGGGAAGTGTCTTTGATCTGACCCTCCTTGCATGCTGACTTCATCTGTCACCAGTCCTGCTGTCATATTTTACCCTCCAGAAGCATGCAGGGATTTGTTGCTTCCCCTGCACATCATGCTGTCCCTCCTTTCATGCCTCTGCTCACACTCTGCACCTTTCCCCATTCTTTTTATCTCTCTCAGACCTACTTTGAAATACACTAAAATAAAAACACACTTTATCAAAATTTGTTGGATGTACCCTGGTCTCACCTTCCGAGGGCTTAGGTAGAGCCAGGGCTTTTTCTGGGTAAGGCAACAGGAATGAAGGCAATTTGAGCATGTTGAAGAAAAGGTAGCTAGATCACTGAAGCAAATGAGAGACTGTGAAGTGGGATCAAACTGGCCAGAAAACTCTGAAGGCCAAGTAGGCCACCAGAGGAGTTTGGATATTATTGTAAGGATTATAGAAAATACTCCTCCCTATCTCCCAATGCTCATGCCCTCCCTTCAGTCATGGGCCCAATGTGACAAGAAATTATTATTTAAAATTTGGAAATAGACAAAAGAGATTACTAGAGACAAAGACACTTGCCTTGACTAAACTTTGGGTAGGCTCCTCTGAGCTCTCTTTTCAACTAGGTCTCAACTTTGGGCTTCCATGTCTATCCTTGAAGAGTCTAATTTTAATAATCCTGCTAGGTCAATTTATCTAGATTCTCCCTACCCTTGATATCTGATCACCATTCATATCTAAGGAAATTCCTCAATCCCTACCAACCTCCAGGTGATATCTGATGACTGGTCTGACTGCAACAGAAGTCCTGTTAGGTCAGTATAGCAAGAATCTCCTTCCTTGATGTCTCTTCTCAGCCATTTTCCATACACGGACTCTCACCTGGCTCCTTGACTATAAATCCTCACTTGTCTTTGCTGTATTTGGAACTGAGCCCAGTTCTATATGAGGTCTCGTATCCCCTATTGCAATAGTTTCTAAATAAAATATATTTTTTTACCACTTTAACTACTGTTCAGCTCATGTTCTTTTAGATGCTAGGTGACCTTACAGTGGAGTGCTTAGCATTTTCTAGCAGATCTTTTGTAGATTAACAGATACATTTGATTGATGTGGCTATTTTGCAATTCTGTAGAGGTAGAGACTAACTTGTAAAAAATGATAATACTGCAAATAGTTTCTGTCTATGAACAAGGCCAGAGATTGCTATTTAGAGCAATACAAATAAAATTTGTCAATAGATCCACCTGATATATACATACATACATACATACATACTACAGAGTAAAAACCATAACCTTAAAAAGCACAGTTTATTACCTTTAGGATATTAACTTGCCTTCCATCAATAGTTATCTCTCTTCAACATTCCTTTGGTTGACTAAGCATTTAAAAAATTTCTTCAAGGGGCGCCTGGGTGGCTTAGTCGGTTAAGTGTCCGACTTTCACTTAGGTCATGATCTTGCGGTTCGTGGGTTTGAGCCCCGCGTCTGGCTCTGTGCTGACTGTCAGCTCAGAGCCTGGAGCCTTTTTCTGATTCTGTGTCTCCCTCTCTCTCTGACCCTCCCCTGCTCACGCTATCTCTCTCTCTCTCTCTCTCCTAGAAATAAATTAAAGAAAATAAAAAAAAATAAAAAAAATAAATTTCTTCAAAACCTCCTCTGAATTTGTTATAACACTGTACAATTCATTAATCAATTGAATAAAATCTTGACATTTGTACAACATAAAAGAAAGTCGTGGCATGCAATGAAAGTAGTGTTTAGAAAAAATTTACAGTATTAAGTGTATATGTTAGAAAATTAAAAAACATCCAAAATCACTCATCTAAACTTCCACCTTAGGAAACTAGAAAAAGAAGAGCAATTAAGTCCAAAGTAGGTATAAGAAAATTAATAATAAATATTGAAGCAGAAATCAATCTAATTGAAAATCGGAAGTCAATGGAGAAAAAAAATGAAGTAGTCCTTTAAAAATAATCAGCAAAATCAATAACCCTCTAGCCAAGCTAAGAAAAAAAGAAAGGACACAAATTACTAATATCAGAAATGAAAGAGGGGACATTACTACATATCTCATGAATGTTACAAGAACAATAAAGAAATACCATGAACAACTCTGTGCCTACAAATTTGACAACCTAGATGAAATGGAACAATTCCTTGGTAGACATAAGCTGCCAAAATTCACACAACAAGAAACAGACAAATCTGAATAGACCTATACCTATTAAAGAAATTAATAATCTTCAAAACAGAAAGCACCAGGCCCAGACAGGTTCATTGGTGAATTATACCATTTAAGGAAGAAAGAATATCCATTAGCTAATCTTTTTCAGAAATCAGAATCAGGGGGAATACTTCATAACTCATTCTATAAAACCAGGATTATCCTAATACCAAAACCAAAGACAGCTTAAGAAAACTACAGACCACTATCTCTTATAAATACATATGCAAAAATCCCCAACAAAATATTAGCAAATCAGATCCAACAGTGTATACAAAGAATTACATAACAAAGTGAAATTATCCCAGGTATGTAAGGCTGGTTCAATATTGGAAAATTAATTCACGTAATCCATCACATGGCTAAAGAAGAAAAAAATCACATGATCCTATCAATAGATGCAGAAAAATTATTTGACGAAATCCAATACCTATTCAGAAGAAAAATAGTAAACTAAGAATAGAGAGGAATTTTCTCAACTTGATAAAGAATAGCAACAAAAAAACTACAGTTGGCATCATATGTAATGATAAGAAACTTAAAACTTTCCCACTAAGACCAGAAACAAGGCAAGGATGTCACCTCTCACCATTGTTTTTTAACATTGTACTGGAAGTCATAGCTACTCCAATGAGATAAGAAAAGGAAATGAAAGGTATACAGACTGGGAAGGAATAAATAAAACAGACTTTGTTCACAGGTGACATGATTATCTCTGTTGGAAATCTGAAAGAACTAACAAAAACACTCCTGGAACTAATAAGCAGATATAGTAAGGTTGCACAATACAAGGTTAATATTCAAAGTCCATTGCTCTCCCAAAAATAAACTGTTAGGACTATACCAAAACAAAAAGCTTTTGCACAGCAAAGGAATCCATCAACAAAACAAAAAGGCAACCTACTGAATTGGAGAAGATATCTGCAAATAATGTATCTATCTAATAAGGGATTAATATCCAAAATACATAAAGAACTTATACAACACCAAAAAAAATACAATTAGAAAATGGACAGCAGACATGAAAAGACATTCTTCCAAAGAAAATGTACAGATAGTCAACAGACACGTGAAAGATGCTCATCATCCCTCATCAGGGAAATAAATACAAAAACACAACGAGATACCACCTCACACCTATTAGAATGGTGAGTATCAAAAAGACAAGAAATAAGAAGTATTGGTGAGGATGTGGAAAGAGGGAATTCTTGTGCACAGTTAGTAGAAATGCAAATTGGTACAACCACTGTGGAAAACAGTATGGAGTTTTTTCAAAAAGTTAAAAATATAAATACCACATGATCCAGTAATTCCACTATTGGGTATTTACCCAAAAAAAGAAGAAACACTGTTTCAAAAAGATATATGCACCCTTATGCTTACTGCAGTATTATTTCCAATAGCCAAGATATGGAAGCAACTCAAGTGTCCATTGATAGATAAATGAATAAAGAAGATGTGGTGTATTTAAAGGAATATTATTAGCCATTAAAAAAGAATGCAATCTTGCCATTTGCAATGACACGGGTAGACCTAGAGGGCATTATGCTAAGTGAAATAAGTCATACAGAAAAAGACAAATACCACATGATTTCCTTACATATGGAATATAAAAAACAAAACAAATGAACAAAAATCAAACAAAACAGAGAACAAACTGGTGGTTGACAGAGGGAAGGTGGGTGAAATTGATAAACATTAAGAGATAACAAACTT
Organism: Hyaena hyaena; assembly: GCF_003009895.1. Taxonomy (NCBI): domain Eukaryota; kingdom Metazoa; phylum Chordata; class Mammalia; order Carnivora; family Hyaenidae; genus Hyaena; species Hyaena hyaena. Next base: position 540,555 of record NW_024081624.1, on the reverse strand, counting down.
CCAATCATGAAATAAATAAGCTATGGAGATGAAAAGTACAGGGTAGGAAATACAATCAATAATAATATTGTAATAACACTGTATGGTGACAGATGGTGATTCTACTTATGATGGTGAGTACTGAGTAATATACAGAATTGCTGAATCTTTGTTTTACACCACTAAAGCTAATATAGCACTGCATATTATTATACTTCGATTTTTTTAAGTCAATTGTTTTCCAGGGGCACCTGGGTGTGTTCAATTGGTTAAGCATCCAAATTTGGCTCATGATCTAACAGTTTGTGAGTTTAGGCCTCATTGGGCTCTGTGTTGGCACCGCAGAGACTGTTTTAGATTCTCTGTCTCCCTTTCTCTCTCTGCCCTTTTCCCTGCTCTCATTCTCTCTTTCAAAAATGAATAAACATTAATAAAGTCAGGCACATGGGTGGCTCATAGGTTAAGCACCTGAGTCTGGCTCAGGTCATGGTCTCACAGTTTGTGCTTTCAACCCTGCATCAGGCTCTCTGTTACCAGCAGAGTCTGCTTTGGATTCTCTGCCCCTTCTCTGCTCACACTCACTCTCTCTCACTCTCTCTCAAAAATAAATATTTAGAAAAAAAGCCAACTGCTTTCCAATATATCAACAATGAATAAATGGAATTTGAAATTAAAAGCAGAATGCCATTTTCATTCGCATCTCCATAAACAAAATACTCAGGTATAAATCCAAAAAAAAACATATACAAAATCTATATGAGGAAAATAACAAAACTCTGATGAAAGAAATTTAAGAACTAAATAAATGTTCATGAATAGGAAGATTCAATATTGTCCAGATGTTCTTCACAACTTAATCTATAGATGCAATACAATCCCAATTGAAATTGCAGCAAGTAATACTGTATTAACAAATTAATTCTCGAGTATGTAAGGAGAGGCCAAAAACTTACAACAGCCAACGCAATATTGAAGGAGAAGAAAATTAGAGGATTTGATGCTATCCAACTTCAAAACTTACTACAGTATTCAAAGCTACCATAATCATACCAGTGTGGTATTATTAATGAAGAAAAAGACACACAAATCAATGGAAAAAAATAGATAGCCCATAAATAGACCCCATATAGTCAACTGATCTTTGACAAAAGAGCAAAGACAAAACAATGAAAAAAAAAAGGTTCTGTTTTCAACAAATGATACTGAAATAACTGGGCAACCACATGCAAAAAAATAAATCTAGACACAGACCTTACACCCCCACACAAAAATTAAGCATCACAGACCTAAAAGTGAAACACAGAACTATAAAACACCAAGAAGGTAAGATAGGAGTAAAAGTCAATGTGTAGGGTTTGGTGATGACTTTGTAGATACAAAACCAAAGGCAAGATCCATGAAAATAATAATTTATAAAGTAAGCTTCATTGAAACTAAATTTTTCTGCTCTGTATAAGATACTTTTAAGAAGAATAAAAAGAGGAGCCACAGACTGAAAGAAAATATTTGCCAAAGACATATCTGGTTGTTATACAAAATATACAAAGAACTCTTAAAACTCAACAAGAAAACAAGCAACCTATTTAAAAATGGGGCAGGGAGATGGGTGGCTCAATCATTAAGCACTTGACTTTGGCTCAGGTCATGATCTCATAGTTCATGAGTTTGAGCTCCACTTTGAGTGAACTCATGCCCTGCTTCAGGTGAGCTTGAGCCCTGTTTTGGGTAAAAACACAAGCCCCACTTTTGGGTGAGCCCCACTTCTCTCTCTCCCCGCCCCCTCTCTCTCCCTCTCTCTCTGGCCCTTGCTCACTTGCAACCTCTCTCTCTCTCTCTCCCTCCCTTCCTACCCCCTCAAAAAAAAATAATTAAATATAAAATTAAAATTAAAATATGTCAAACACCCATATCAAAGCACCATACTAAAGAATATATACACATGGCAAACAAGCTTATGAAAAGATGCTCCATTTGTCACCGAAGAAAGGCAAATCAAAACAGCAACAAAATACCACTATACACCTATTAGAATGGTCAAAATCCAGAATGCTGACAACAGCAAATGTTGGTGAAGATGTAGAGAAACAGAAATTCTCATCCACACTGGTGAGAATACAAAATAATACAGCTACTGTGGAAGACACTACAATGATGTTTTACAAAACTAAACATACTATCATCATATGATCCAGCAATAACACTCATTGGTATTTACTCAAAGACTTGAAAACTTATGTCCATACAAAAATCTGCACATGGATGTTTATAGCAGCTTTATTCAGAATTGCCAAAACTTGGAAGCAACCAAAATGTTCTTCAATAGCTGAGTGAATAAATAAACTGTGACACATCCAGACAGTGGAATATTATTCAACACTAAAAAGAAATGAGCTATCAAGCCATAAAAAGGCATAAAAGAAACTTAAATGTACAGAGCGTTTTTAGGATAGTGAAACTACTCTCTATGGGCTGTCATGATGGATACATGACATTATACATTTGTTCAAACCCTAAGAATGTATCACACCAGGAGTGAACCCAAATGTAAACTATGAACTTGGAGTGATAAAAATGTGTTAATGGAGGTTCTTCAGTTGTAACAAATGAACCACTCTGGTGAAGGAGAGTTATATATGTGCGAGGTCAAGGGGGTATATGGGAAATCTTGGTACTTTCTGCTCAATTTTACTATGAACCTAAAACTGCTCTTTAAAAAAATACAGTGTATTTTTAAAATACCTAGATTCCAGGTCTGTTAAGCAAAGGAACATCTCTGTATGCAGGGACTCTATCCGTTTGACTCTCCCTGGGGTCATACCATCTTTCCTTTCCTCCTGATATTTCTGACTCATTAACTTAATCAAATTTACTGAGAATGAGTTTTACTTCACCTCAGCTACTGACATTGAGTTCCCTTAAAATACCACACTTTACCCCCACCCCTGCCCTGTCCATATGCCTGGGATAGAAGCAGCCCCTACTGAGGAGACTGGAGGGCCATGGTCAGAGTCCTGGCAGAGGAATTCTATTGGCATGTCTATAATCTCCAGCCTGTCAGCATGTATCTAACATACTTCTGAGCATTTAGTGGAATGAGAAAATGAGAGGCACAGTCTATGTCTCAGTAAACTAATCTAATTGTCAGGCAAGTCATTCTCTGGTAACAATGTAAAAACATGTTTTCAAACCACCATGTCAGAAATGAGAAACCAACTAATAAAGCTTGTGCAACAAAGTTAGAAAGGGTCAATCCCAGCACCTGGAGAATGTTGTTGCTTCTGAAGTGAAATAAGGCATATCCAGAATGTTCATGATAATAGAGAACGGGGTAGATAAAGTTGTGTTTCCATATCTGTCATGCAATGAGTTATCAAAGTGCCCAGGAAAAAATGCTGAAATAGCAACAGAGAATTAAAAAACAAAATCACCTCTGTCCCTATGATATCAGAGTGCAAAGGTCTATTTCTTATATGGTGCTATGGACTGAGTATTTATTTGTTCCCCACCCCCATATTTGTATGTTGAAATCCTAATCTGTACTGTTATGATATTTAGAGATGGAGCCTTTGGGAGGTAATTAGGTTAAAGTGGATGGACTTCTCATGATAGAATTAGTACCTTTATAAAAATAGAGCTTGCTACCTCTCCTTCTCTTCACCATGTTAAGATAGGCCAAGAAGGCACTGCAAACCAGAAAGAGAACTCTCACCAAAACCTGACCATGCTGACACCCAGATCTAAGACTTTCCAGTCTCCACAAAATTGTAAGAAATAAATATGTTTTTTAACTCAACCAGTCTATGGTATTCTGCTATAGCAGTCCAAACTAAGACATATGACAGTCTAAAAATATCAGAATATTACATGCACAAAATTAAAAAGCAAAAGCAAGGCTATGATAGCATGGTGTGGCCATGTGCCCCACTCCAGTCCTCAGAGTCCATAAGTGGGCAAGCTCTGGGCCACAGCTAGGGCCATGACTACTACTTAAATCCAGGAGCAACGTAATGAGCTGGAAACTCAGGAGTCCATCTACTCCTATTCCTTTACAGCTTGATTCCACCATGATTCATCCCCTCTAACAACTAGCCTTCCAAAACACAAATGAACTATCCTGATTCCAAATTCTACTTCAATGGAGACTTACTTGATAAGATCCTACTAAGTATTATCAGAAGATCCAAATGCTTTGACCATTCTATAACATCTAAGACTAGAAAAAATGGCAAAATGTCCACAAAATCTCAAGTTCACAAACAGTAAACATCTTCTCACATATTAAGTATTATCCCAGAAAATATGAGATTTCTCATTTTTAAATTATTACTGTTACATGTAGAGGTAAACCTTGATATGATAATAATCTTTGCTTAAGTATTGACTATGCAAGAAAAAAATGAAATAGTAGAATAACCAATTATTTCCTCTAGACCTCCTTTATAGAGAGATTTTATCATGAATAGATGTTATACTTTGTCAAATGCTTTTTCTACATCTATTTAAATATGTTTTTTAGCCTTTCTTTTACTGATGTGGTGTATCATGTTGATTTTTTTTGCAAAATTTTGAACCACCCTTGCATCCTGAGAATAAATCCTACTTGATCATGGTGTATGATTTTTTAAATGTATTGTTGGATTTGGTTTGCTAATATGTAGTTGAGGATTATTGTATTCATGAGAGATATTGGCCTGTAGTTCTCCTTTTTTGCAGTGTCTTTATCTGGCTTTGATATCAGAGTGATACTAGCCTTATAAAATGAATTTGAAACTTCTCCTTCTTGTATTTTTTAGAATAGTTTGAGAGAAATCAGTATTAACTCTTCAAATATTTGGTAAAGGGTTGCCTAGCTGGCTCAGTCAGTAGAGCATGTGACTTCATCTCAAGGATGTGAATTCTAGTCCCATGTTGGGCATAGAGCTTACTTTAAAAAAAAATTGGTAGAATTTGCCTGTGAAACCATCTCGTCCTGGACTTCTGCTTTGGGGGATGGGGGGGAGTTATTGCTGGTAATTGGTCTGTTGAAAATTTCTATTTCTTCCTGCTTTAGTTTTAGTAGGTTGTATGTTTCTAGTAATTATCCATTTCTTCTAAGTTGTCCAATTTGTTGGCATATAGCTTTCATAATATTATGTTATAATTATTTGTATTTCAATGTGTTGATTGTTATTTCTCCTCTTTCATTAATAATTTTAAATGGGTCCTCCCTTTTTTTAAATGAGTCTTGCTAGTAAAAATTTGTTCCTTATTATTGCTGAGTAGCATTCTATACTATGTATGTGCTACATTGACCTACTGAAGGACATTTGAATTGTTTGCATATTTGGCAATTATGAATAGATATGCTATGCATATTTGTATACAGCTTCATTTCTCTAGACTAAACACCCAGGAGGGGTACAGTCAAGTTATAAGTATATATTTAATTTTATAAGAAAGGGCCACACCCATTTTCTGCTTTCAATGTGTGGGAGTTCCAGTTACTCCACAGCTTTGTCAATACATGGTATGATCAGTATTTTTTATTTTAGCTATTCTACTATGTGCGTAGCTATATCTGTCATGTTTTAATTTACAGTTCCCAATGTCTAATGAGGCTGAACATTTTTCATGTGCTTATTTCTATCTTCATATTTTATTTAATAAAGTACCTACAGATCAATTTGGTGAGAACTGAGATCTTTGCTATGTTGAATCTTCCAACCCATAAAACATTATGTCTCTTCATTTTGCTTTTTAGGAGAACACACTGGGAATTTTAATCCTTTTAAAATTGTTAAGGTTTGATTTATGACCCAGAATATGGTCTCTCTTGGAGAATATTCTATGTGCACTTAACAAGAATGTATATTCCTCTGTTGGATGAAGTGTTCTATAAATGTCAGTTAGATTCAGGTAGTTAAGGGAGTTTTTCAACTCCATATTTTTGCTGATTTTTGTATATTGGTTCTACCTATTACTGAGAAGAAGGTGTTGATCTCTCCGATTATAATTAGTTTTTTTTTCTATTTATCTTTTTAGTTCTGTCAGTTTTTGCTTCATGTATTTTGAAGCTCTGTTGTTACATATATACACACTTAGAACTTTTAAGGGCGCCTGGGTGGCTCAGCTGGTTAAGTGTCCAACTTCAGCTCGGGTCATGATCTCACGGTTTGTGGGTTCGAGCCCCGTGTCGGGCTCTGTGCTGACAGCTAGCTCAGAGCCTGGAGCCTGCTTCGGATTCTGTATCTCCCTGTCTCTCTGACCCTTCCCTACTCACACTGCCTCTCTCAGAAATAAATAAAACATTTTTAAAAATTTTTTTAAAAGAACTTTTAAGTCTTCTTAGTGAATTGGCCCTTTGATCCTTATATAATCAATATGTAATATCCCTTTCCACCCCTGGTAGTTTTATTTCCTCTGAAGTATACTTTGACATTCATATAAAATTTCCAGCTTCCTATTTTATTAGTTTTGCATGATAGATATTTCCTCATCCTTTAACTTTTAACCTACCTGTATCATTATTATTAAGATATAATTATGACATGGGTTTTTTATCTATTTTTTAATGTTTATTTCTGAGAGAGAGAGACAGGCAGACAGACAGACCACAAGTGGGGGAGGGGCAGAGAGAGAGAGAGGTAGAAACAGAATCCGAAGTCAGCAGTTGCTGACAGCTCAGAGCCCGACACAGGGCTTGAACTAATGAACCGTGAGATCATGACCTGAGCTGAAGTCGAACGCTTAACCAACTGAGCTCCATTCATTTTAATAATCTCTACTAACTGATGTATTGAAAGAACTTACATTTAGTTAAATTATTAATATTTTAGATCTATGCTTAGCATTTTTCTATTTTCTGCTTGTTCTCGCTGTTTCTCAGTTATTTGTTTTGCTTTTCTTGCCTCTTTTGGGGGTGGTAGGGTGGGGAGATGTGAACATTTTTTATTATTCTATTCTAACTTACAGTAAAACCTTGATTTGTGAGCATAATTTGTTCTGGAAATATGCTATAATCCAAATCACTTGTATATCAAGGCAAATTTCCCCATAAGAAATAATGAAAACTCAGATGATTCAATCCACAACACAAAAATATTCATATAAAAATGATTACAATACTGTAATAAAATACAAAATAATAATAAAGAAAATACAAAATATAAAGAAAAATAAACAAATTAATCTGCACTTAGATTTGACAACCTTCACGGCTGGTGTGAGGGAGACAAGAGAGAGGAGAGCTATTGTGTAGGATGGAATCACTGTTATCTATTGGCTCAATGGAATCTTTTTCTTTTCCTGAAATTTTAACAAGGAACCTATCCAGTGACACTTGCTTTTGCCTTCCTTTGAAGATTTCACAGAAATGTGGCATTGCATTGTCATTAAACAGATTCATCATGTGCACTGTTACAGCCTTATTTGAGTGGTGCTTTTCTACAAAATTTTGCACTCTTTCCCACACTTTCCTAATCTCATCTGAAGTGAGGGAATCCTCCTCCCTTGTCTCCTCCTCCTCTGCAGACAAGGTCTCCTCCAGAACCTCTTGCTGTTGCTCGCGATGCAGATCCATCAGCTCGTCAGTGGTCAGCTCCTGGCCATGTTCCTCCACCAACTCTTGAGTGTTGTCTCCTCATTCATTTGCAGTTCCATGATGTTCCTCAAGGACACAATTTCCTCGACAACTGGCAGGTCCTGTTCATGAGCAAGCACCTCTAAGTCATGTCCAAGAACACAATTAGACCACAGTATTCTCTAAGCAGAATTCAGGGTTCTCTTGGTGACCCTATCCCAGGCTTTACTGATGAGCTTGAGGCAGTTCATGATGTGGAAATAATTTTTCCAAAACTCTCAGAGAGTAAGGTTTGTTCCTTCAGTAACCTCAAAGCATCACGGCAATACTACTTTGATGTAAAGCTTTTTAAAGTTCAAAATGACCTGCTGATCCATGGGCTGAAGGATTGGAGTGGTGATGGGAGGAAGAAACTTGACCTTAATGAACTCAAATTCCTCCAGTAAGTTGTCCTCAAAGCCTGGAGGATTAGCAGGAGCATTATCCATAACCAGCAAGGCTTGAGTGGCAGATTCTTTTCTAAAGAATCTGAAGATATTTCTTCACTGCAGGACTGAAGACCTTGTTGATCCACTCAACAAACAAGATACAAGTGACCCAAGCCTTGCTGTTGGACCTCCACATAGCATTTAACTGGCTCTTCTGCACCTTGTAATTCTTGAAGGCTCATGGATTCTCATAATAATACACAAGCAGGGCCTTTACTTTGAAATCCCCGCTTGTGTTAGCACAAAACAAGAGGGTGAGACAGTCTTTCCTGGCTTGTCACCAGGCATTGAATTCTCTTCTTCTGTAACGTACATCCTCCTTGGCATCTTTTTCCAAAAAAGCTCCATCTCATCACCGTTAAAAATTTGCTTCAGCAGGTAACACTCAGAAACCATGAACTTCTGGAACTCAGTAGGGAATGCCTCAGCTACCTTAGCATCTGGGCTCCCAGCCTCTCCATGCCTCACAACACTATGGATGCCACTTCTTCTCTTAAAGTCATCAAACCATCCCCTGCTTGCCTTGGAGCCTTGTTTTCTGTTGATGTACCTGACATCAGGCCAGTGTACAAGGCCTCTGCCTTCCACAGAGAAAGTTCTCAGACACAGTATCAGCTGCTAGTTGCTTCTCACTTATCCAAACCAGAAGCAACTTATCTACATCTTCCAGAACACGTGGCCATTGCTTTGATGTTCTCATGACTCCTTTTGCTGCATCTAGCCCCCTTATTTCTTCTTTCTTCTTTAATATTGTGCAAACAGTTAATGTAGACTTCTTATAAAATCTTGCAACTTCAATCACTCACACACTTCTTTCGTACTTCTCACTGATTTCCTTCTTTAACTTCCACCGTAATCATCTCCTTCTTCTTACCACCTTTCTTTTCAACCTTTTTCTGTTTGGGGGCCATTGTATATGCTCACACAGATTTTGACTATAGTACAATATTAATAAACTTTTGTCATATACTGTATTTAATGTATGGAAATAAGGCAGCACAGGAAAGGGCCTACATCTGTAGGCAGCCTGACCTAGAATGAAGCAAAGCATTCTGAAGTTTACCCTTGTAAGGAAAAGCAAATGACTGCCTATAGGTGCTTTGAAGTGACAAAAAATACAGCAGTGCCAGTTATTGGCACCTTTCAACATTCTGAAAAATCATTGATTTCTGCCAAACACCGTGGCCTGAGACCAAGCATCTGAACATGGAAGATGATCACTCACAATCCCACATGAAGAGAAAGAAGAAACTTGGCTCAGTTGTGATGATGTGACATTCGGCATCACATATTACTCATATTGCAAGGCATTGCTTATTTATCAAATTATAATTTATTAGAAAAGTTTGCTTGTCTTGCAAATACAAGAATACTAGCAGAATACTTATGGAATATTCGCAGAACAAGTTACTTGCAATCCAAGGTTTTACTGTACCTATTATTATAATAGTATTTCTTCATATAATTTTTTTGGTGGTTGCTGTAAAAATTACAAAAGGCATGCTTAATTTTTCACAATCTACTTAGAATCAGTATTTTGCCACTTCAATTGAAGTCTTAAACATTATATGTACATATGCTGAAAATTTCACCAATGTTGTACTTTTGCTTTCAACAATAAAACATATTTTATTAAAGAACTCAGGAGGAGAATAGTCTACTTATCCAAATATTTATCAATTGCTGTTTCTCATTTTGATGTACCAAGTTTCTTGTATTATTCCCCTTTCATCTGTAGAGTTCCCTTAAGCAAATATTTCAAAGCAGGTTTGCTGGTTTTTCTTCATCTGAGGATTCCTGTATTTTACTTCATTTCTGAAAAATATTTTTGCTGTAAACAGAATCATGGACTGACAATTCTTTTCTTTTGGCACTTGAAAAATGTTCTACTTCCTTTCAACTTCTATGGTTTTTGATAAGAAAATCACTATCATTGAATCATCGTTCTTCTACAGATAACAGATTGTTATCTAGGGGTTTCAAGAATTCTTCTTTGTCTTTGATATTTCAGAAATTTAAGTGCAATGCGTATGGGCATTGATTTCTTTGATTTTATCCTATTTGGGGTTTTCTCTACTTCTGAAATTTTTAATTGTCTTTCTCCAAATATGTGAAGTTTCCAGACATTATTTCTTCAAACCTTTTTTCAGCACCACATTCTTTCTCTGTCCTCTGGGGTCTTATGACACAAATATTGAACCTTTTGTTGTCCCATAGTACTCTGATGGTCTGTTCCGTACTTTTTTCCATCTTTTCCCTGTTTTTCATATTGGATCATTTCCATTAAGTTGGCACCAAGTTCACTATCCCTTTCCTTTGTCATCTTCATTCTGCTATTGAGTCCTTCCAGTGAATTTTTAATTTTGGTTATTGTGTTTTTTTAGTTCTAAAATTTCCATTTTATTCTTCTATATACCTTCTATTTCTATTTTAACCTCACTTCAAAAGGTATTCACTATTGAGCATTTTTTAATACTTGTTTTAAAGTCTTTATCAAATAATTCCAATATCTGTGTTTTATTATCCTTGGCATCTATTGATAATTTTTTCCCAAACAAGTTCAGAGTTTCATAGTTCCTCATAGGTTGAGTAATTTTGGGTTGTATTCTGGATATTTTCAGAAACCCCAGATCCTATGGGAGAATCTTGATGTGTAAGCAAGGCATTTGACCTGGTTAAGTTCAAATCATAAGTTCCAACTAACTTTCTATGTCCTATGTTTACAATTTCAGTTCAGGTTTCAAAGGCTTTAAGTGCTTTCAGATCTGTACTGTGAGTGTATCACCCAGTGATTAATCTGGGACCTGGGAGGAAACCTATCTGTTAGCTCTGTTCTCATAGTCTTTGGAATGCTAATTAGGAGCATGTCCAATGTGCATGGATATTAGCCCAGTTAGTCACAAACAGTTTTATGGGATCCATCTCCTGAGCTCTTCCTTCTTTGCTATTTCCCTGGTACTTCTTCCCTGGTTCCTCAAGCCCCCTTTTTCAGTCCATCGGCAAAAAATCACATTTGTGACTGAGTCACATCTGGGGTCTAAATGACAGAGGACAGAGAGAAGATTAAAAAAAAAAAAAAGGAAGGAATGCAGAAGTATTTGGCCCTACCTCTTGGACCTGTTCCACCACCAAATGAAAAATGAAGGTTCTCTTCCCTAAGAATGTTGGCTCCAATCGTTTTCCACATTATCTTGCTGTTACCCCCTCTACCCCCACCACAAGATTGCCTGAAGCCTGGAATAAAAGTGAATGGAGAAAAAGAAGGTAAAAAATGGGTGATTCTCTCAGTCTCTGATCTTTAAGAGTTCTTCTTTCTGCTCCTCAAGCCAGAACTAAAGAGATTTTCTGCGGTGGGTGGGGGTCTATCTGTTCCTTAATGCTTACTTTTGGATTTAGACTGTGCTAAGATCAGGCTGAAGATAACATAGGGAAAGAATACAGTAAACTCAAATTTGGATATTGGTGTTCTTCAAATTCGGATATTCTTTCCTTATCTTCCTGCTACTACAGATGAAGAGGGGCAGTAAGCACCATCCTTTGAAGAGACTAATCAGCCAGTTTTTGGCAAGCTGACTTTATTCAATTCCTTCCATGCTCAAAGAGGCAATAATTCATCCTGACTGGTAACCTTCTTTTTTTAAGTTCCAGGAACACAAACTAACCAGAATCCTGAAGGAACTGTTCCCAGAACATATTATACAAAGAATGTGGGTCCAAATGGTCAAGAAATGAAATGAAATGTAAGCTGTGTTGTCCTGCTCCAATCTCCCCCCAACTCTCCCCCACTCTCCCCCAACTTCAGAACTGAAACATCCATCCCCTCAGCAGCCAACAGTGTTGGTACTGATGACTGTCAGCTGAGTCCTTCTCTAGGAATTGCCCTGGAAAGGTAAGCCAAAGAAAGATATTTTGCCCAAGGCCACATCATAGCCTGGAATTACCTGACATCCAGTGACTGGTCAAGATGAAAGTACAAAACTGGGCAGTCTTAATGCAAGGAAGGACAACTCTGAAGGGCAAACTTAGCTCAAGAGTTCCCTATGGAACTGAGTTTGTCATTTAACTCCTGCCTTTGTCCAATCCTACTTCGTTCACTCCACAACAAGCATTGATCAAAGGGCACTCTGCAATAAACCTCCTACACATAAACTACTCAGAGTTTGCCTCCTGGGGAACCTACCTGAGGATACTAGATCTAAGCGTGACCCTCCCCTCATGACATCAACTGGTTCAAAAACAGGCACATGATTCAAATTAGGTTACTATGATATGAGGGGACTTTTTCTGAAATCTGGAAAGTTTTCTAGGCACTAGAGATAACCACGGGAAAAGATCTCTCTTTCAAACTAAACCTGAACAAAGGTTCTTATGGCTCCAATTGCTACTGACGAGCATATTTTGATCCCAAGAACACTCAGCCTCAGAACAAACTGATACTGTTGCTAGCAGAAGGGTAAGATAGAAAGAACCTAGGTCCCTAATGACATCACCAAGTCACAAGATCACCGCACCCTGCAGGCCAACTCATTTTTAGATTTCTTGTTATATAAACTAGTAAATTTTATTATTTAAAGCAGTCTAAAGGTTTATTTTTTGTTTGCTTCTGTTACTTCAGCCCAAACTCACTGATACAGATATGCATCTTACTGAGTCTCTCTTCCTTTACTATTTCTGGAGAAGATTTTCACAAACATTGAAAGGAGCTTAAAAAATACACACCCTAGACAATTGATCAAAGACCTTAACAGTCACTAAGTATAGATGACTGATGGTAAGTTTTCTGTTGCCTTCTTTCCTTCTCTCTTTCCTTCCTTTCTTTCTGTAGAGAACTAAAAATACATTATTTAAGGGAAAAGAGGAAAGTTAGTTGAACAGATTAATTTACATACAAAAAAATAAAAGCACTGCAGTATTTGCAACTTGGTTCAGAAAAACTACCTTAAATTCTATTTTTAAGATCAAAGTACAATCTAGGCCATGATATGAAATTTGGTATATATAATTGGAACTTCTGAAAACTCCCTCTATAATAGACAGGTGAAGACAGACACCTGGTAATTACAAAGGGTATTTATATGCCTGTGGAAGAAGAAGCAAGAGATTTTTGCAAAATTACTTCAGAAGGAAAAGGCCTATAAAAAAAAGACCGTGATTCAGCTTGCAATTTAAAAGACAAACAATCCATTATGAAAATCCAAGAAAAAATTACTTACCCCACATACATAGTATCATGGTTCAAACTCTGAAGGTCAAAAAACTATGGTTTTGGCAGACCAGAAAGAAGCAAAGCGCTCTGCCTTTTCGTAGAGAATGCCACATTTGCCATGTCTCAAGATTCAAGGACATGGCAGCAGAACACTGTGCTCTGATTTTTAACCACTCTGAGATTCTCCCACATTTGCTGAATCACTCATGTTCTCTTCTTCCCCAGCACTTGCCATTTCAAAACCATTTCATCAGGCATCTAAATACAAAATCTAATGACTCCACCATTGCGGCTCATAGAAAAGCATAGGACCAGATTTAAGAGAGGGATTTTCATCCCAGGTCTGCCTGAAGCAAACTGAGTGGCAGTTGGGCAAACCACTTCCTCTCTCTTGGCCTCTGTTTCCTCATATGTAAAAGGATCCCTTCTGTCTCCATGATTACAGATCTATAGAGAAAAGAGAGGAGGTATATAAATGCTGGAGTGGCTTGTGGCAATGATAACCCACTTCTCTGCCACTCCACTCACCTGACACTTCACAACTCAAAGTATTAGGCCACTTAATAGCTGACAGGACGTCTGTTGCAGGAAAACTAGAGGGACATTTCTTCATAAATTCCCAAGACAGAAGCAACAAATCTTCCAAATCTGCATTCAACCTCCACTTTATTTTGTGCCTTAAGAATGAGCCTACGAAAGGAAACAATCAATAAAACTAATAGGCAACCGACAGAATGGGAAAAGATAGTTGCAAATGACATATCAGATAAAGGGCTAGTATCCAAAATCTATAAGGAACTCACCAAACTCCACGCCCAAAAAACAAATAATCCAGTGAAGAAATGGCAGAAGATATGAACAGACACTTCTACATCCAGATGGCCAACAGACACATGAAACAATGCTCAGTGTCCCTCATCATCAGGGAAATACAAATCAAAACCACACTGAGATACCACCTCATGCTGGTCAGAGTGGCTAAAATGAGCAAATCAGGAGACTATAGATGCTGGCGAGGATGTGGAGAAATGGACACCTTCCTACACTGCTGGTGGGAGTATAAACTGGTGCAGCCCCTTTGGAAAACCCCTATGGATGTTCCTCAAAAAATTAACAATAGAACTCCCCTATGACCCAGCAATAGCACCGTTAGGAATTTGCCCAAGGGATCCAGGAGTGCTGATGCATAGGGCCACATGTACCCCAATGTTCATAGCAGGACTCTCAACAATAGCCAAAACATGGAAAAAGCCTAAGTGTCCATCAACGGACAAATGGATCAAGAAGATGTGGTTTATCTATACAATGGAATACTACATGGCAATGAGAAAGAATGAAATCTGGCCATGTGTAGCAACATGGATGGAACTTGATGGTGTTATGCTGAGCAAAATAAGCCAGGCAGAGAAGGACAGATACCATATGCTTGCACGTATAGGTGGATTAGGAGGAACTTAACAGAGGACCATGGGGAAGAAGAAGGGGAAAACTAGTTGGGGAGAGGGAGGGAGGCAAAGCATGAGAGACTCTTGAATGCTGAGAACAAACTGAGGGCTGATGGGGGTGGGGGGAGGAGAAGGGGGGTGATGGGCATGAAGGAGGGCACTTGTGGGGATGAGCACTGGGTGTTATATGGAAACCAACTTGACAATAAACTATCAAAAAAAAAAAAAAAAAAGAATGAGCCTACATCATCAATGCAGAGATACAACGAATCAAACACCCCTGTTCTTTTCTGCTTCATGCTTTAGAACTGATCCTAGAGGTCATGTCAGGTCAAGTGTGACTGATTTTGGGGTAAACACAGTTTAAAGTGTTGGTAAGTAGGGACTAAATGAACTTGGAAACTTTCAGAGGCATATTAATGAGGCTAGGCCTTCAAATGTGTACAAAGATTTACTCTTAGTTCTCTAAGTGCTTACTCCAAACATCTAGCAAGATCCTGAGGCTACAATATCAAAGCCAGTCCCATCGCTCATAAGACCAGAACTAGAAAGGCTGACTCAGAAATACAACCCAACAAGTAACAGTGACAGGACCCCATGGAGGGCTTTGTAAGACATCTGGCTGGGACACTTGAAAGATTCCATAAGAAAGAGGGATTAGGGGAGGCTGCTCTATACTGAAGTCTACTAAAGAAACAGCAGGCAAATGCAATGCATTAACTTTAACTCTAATGACACACTGGAAACAATTTAGAAAATTTTATTTGACTCTGTGTTGGATATATTGAGTTAATGTTTCTTTAGCTATGGAAATGATACTGAATAGAAAAGTGATAAATGTCTTTGTTTATAGGAAATGTTTTATTTAGAATCATATAGGATTAAAGTGTCATACCTTCATAGTACTTTCAGATGGTTTACAAAGGAAAGTGGGGGGGGGGGGCAAGATGCCCATAGCTGGTAAATCTAAGGGGACAGTGTATGGGTGTTTATTATTCTTTCAATTTTCCTGGGATTTTAGCTTTTTTTTTTTTTTTAATTTTAAGGTACAAAACCCAACCAGATTTGGTCAGAGGGCATGTGGGATTAAGGAGGTCTCATGCTGCAGGCCTGGATGTTTCCCTACCCAAGAGCTACTTTGCTACCTGGGCCCCTAGGAAAAAAAATCATCACTGACACTTGTCATGGCCAACCACATAATTTACAATTACTAAGAAAAGATACAAGGGGAAATACTATAATTCCCATCTTACAGAGGAGAAAACTGAAGCACATTAAAGTTACCTTGAATGAAGTTAGCTTCATTCAAGAAGTGACTGAATTTGTAAGTTGCTGAAATTGCTAACTTACAAGAAGTCACCGCGGAAGCCACACTGACATTTTCCCCAGATCTCCTGGAGTCTCTGTGGCCAGCTCTTTGTGGCCCTCTCTCCGCTTCTGCTTCCTTCACTCCCAGGCTCTCTCTCCCCTGCAACCACCTTCAGAAGACTAACCATGGGCTACTGGAGCCACTGTACTTGAACTCCAAAGTCCAGAGAGCCGGCAGAGCTAGACATGTATGGCCCTCTGGAGTGACCCATAGACATAGCTGTCTCATCAGTTTCGGGACACTAAGGACTTTTTCCACTTCAGTGTATCCCAGAAAATAAATCCTCCCTTCACTGTCATCATTGTACTTACAAAGCTCAACTGCTGATTCACAAAATCAAACCACTTCCTCCTAAACGTCCTGATACCCACACACATCCTTGTCATTTCATCCCATGTTCCCTTGGTGGCCATGGATGAGCAGTGTTTCAGGATAAAATCTCCAAATCGCAGGCTTATGCTACATTCAGTTGTTTCTTGCAGCCATGTGTGTAAACTCAGGACTGGCAAACAGAGGCCTTCAGGTAGCGCCTGGTTCTTTACCTTAGCTCTCATTGGTCTGCTGTAATGCACTAGCTCTGCGCTTTGTGGGAGAATTTGCAATGTTTCCTACTTCTGAAGTATCATTTGCTTGGTAGGGACCTGGGAGATCATTCAAGTCTGCTTCTAGACAGAGAGCTCACACTTCAGCAAGATACCTGGGTCCATACTGTCACCACCTAAGTTATCACTGAGTTCATCCTTATGAGAAAAGTGCGTGAACATTTGTACCAAGATTTTGTGGTATCTGTTCTTACTCTTCAGGGATTCCTTGTATTTCCTGCAAAATTCTTGTGGCTGAACAGCCATGTAGTCTCCAGGTTAAGGCTATTATTTTCAGAAGGTGATAACCAAAATATGTAGTAATCACAGTAGGGGCACACGGGGGACACCAAAACAGGATCCCAGAGGATTCTGCCCCCAGCTGTGACAGGTCTGAACCCTCTAGGAGCTGGATTGTGGGAAGCTCTAGGGGACTCCTTAGCAGCACAGGAGCACTCAGCTGGGGTCTGTGGCAACAGCTATTTGCTATTGAGTACAGAAGCATTTCCATATTTGATAATCAACACAGTTGAACCACGGTGGAGTGCCTGACCATCAGTTTTAATGCCAAGAGTAATAAAAAAATTATTTAGGGGCACCTCAGTGGCTCAGTCACTTAAGCATCTGACTTTGGTTCAGCTCGTGATCTTTTTTGTGGGTTCGAGCCCCGTGTCAGGCTCTGTACTGACAGCTAGGAGTCTGGAGTCTGCTTATGATTCTGTGTCTCCCTCTCTCTTCGCCCCTCCCCCACTTGCCCTCTCAAAAATAAATAAGCATTAAAAAAATAAACTTGTTTAAACAAATATTTTGAAATCTTTTAAAAGATAAGTGAGAACGAATGAGTGAACAAATGAATGCAAAAAGAGCATAAGATGGGCGCCTAGGTAGTTCAGTTGATTAAGGCGACTGACTCTTGCTTTCAGCTCAGGTCATGATCCCAGGGTCATGGGATTGAGCCCCCTGTCAGGCTCCATGCAGGGTGTGGAGCCTGCTTAAGATTCTTTCTCTCTCCCTCTGTCCCTCCCCTGCTTGCTCACTCGCTCGCTCTCTCTCTCAAAATAAATAAACATGAAAAAAAAAAAGAGCAGGGGCATCTGAGTGGCCCAATCGGTTGAGCATCTGACTCTGGCTCAGGTCACGATGTCACGGTTTGTGGGTTCAAGCTCCGTGGCAGGCTCTGTGCTGACAGCTCAGAGCCTGGAGCCTGCTTCAGATTCTGTGTCTCCCTTTCTCTCTGCCCCTCCCCTCACTTGCACTCTGTCTCTCTCTCTCTCTCAAAAATAAACATTTAAAATATTTTAAAAACAAAACAAAAAAGAGCATAAAACACAGACTCTACTCACAGACACTTACACACACACACACATACACACAAAATCAGAAAAACAACTGAAGCTCCACATCCATGGCAACAAGAATTTGTGCAGTCTATGTCTGCACTCAACTTTAAAACCTCAGTCCCCCTCATGTTATGTTTTTAAGACTTTTAATGAAAAGGCTGTTTTGGTGCTTTCTGCTGATGAGGTTCCTGGCCAGTCAGCCAGGCAATGAACTCAGGAAAATGTGAAAGATTATTCAGCAAGCAGAGGGGAAACAAGTCAAAACAGGGAGGAGAGCACTAAGGACAAAGAATAATGTCATTCAGGAGAACTCAAAAGAGGGAGAAGCAAGATAAGCAAGGAGAAACACAGAGGCCAATGGGAACAGCACCTTCCCTTCCAGGCTATCTAGAAAATTCTCTGAGTCCTTGGGCCCCTAAAATCATACTAGGTCAGTAGAGGCCATGCTCACCAACACTAAAACTTCACTCCTAGTCAACAGTTGCCATAACAAAGCAGCACTGAAGCACCCAAAGGAAAAAAGGATATTGACTCTGTGAGACAAATTTGATCATGTTTCCCAATTAAAATTGATAAGGAGTTTTACTTTGTTATTCACTTATGGGTAATTTAAAATCCATTCCCAGTAAGAGATAAGGTTAAATAAACACAGAATGATTTATCTGACCTCATGGTAGAAAATTGCTTCATATTCCAGGTAGGGATTTCCAATCATCCGATCAATGCGGAATGCAAACTCACACAAAGTAGAGAACTCAGAAATTGCACAAGAGTGAGAAAGTTAACTTTTTTCTTTTGAGACTCTCCATTACACTAGGCATTCACACAGACCTAAGATTTACCTATAACAGATCTTGTCACCAGAAAGGCTTTCTTATGATGTTGGTGTGATTAAAAAAAAAAAAAAAAAGACCGTTAGAAGAGATTGCTATTTTCCTGCTGACCTCAGACACAGGGTATCACCAAGTGCAAATATCAAACTAGGTAGTTAGGGTTTTGATGTTGATAGAGATTAATCTAAACAAATTGAACTGCGCTGGTAGTTCCATGTGTCCATAAGCAGACAATCTGGAGGGAATGAGCATGGAAAAAAGGGCTATGAACCTATGGTACAAAGTGGGAGCGCTTGGCCTTTTAGCTTTCTTCTCCTTTCAGAAACTGAAGTGAGGGGCATACATGAGGAAGCAAACCAATTGTCAAAGAGGAAGCCATAGAGGCCAGGGTCAGAATAAGAAGGGGCAAAGGGAAGAAAGGCTTTCAAACTTGACTCCAACTGCTAAGATACAGAGGCTGTGCTAATACCATATGATTTCATTTATAGATGGAATTTAAGAAACAAAACAATCACAGGAGGAAAAAGAGATATAAACCAAGAAACAGACTCTTAACTATAAAGAACAAACTGATAGTTTCCAGAGGGGAGGTGGGCAGAGGGATAGGTAAAATAGGTGATGGTGATTAAAGAATGCATTTGTGATGAGCACCAGGTGTTGTATTAAGTGTTGAACCACTAAACTGTACACCTGAAACTAGTATTTTAGTATGTATTTTAAATAAAATCTAAAAAAGAAAAAAAAGATTATCCAAAGTGGGGGGAAAAAAGGTCTTTTGACCAAAATCTAACTGAAAATTGCCAGCAGACCCATAGAACATTTCAGAAAAAAATTTTTCTGTGTGTAAGAAATTAAACTAATTAGACTTATTTGATATATTAAATTACATGGGAAGTATTATCCAATAAGTAATATAAAACCATCTTAGATTATATTATGTAGATATGTTATTAATATAAGCATCTTAAAATTATATAAAGCTCCTAGAAATCTGGAAAAAAAACCAAAAACTTTTCATTACTTTCAGATAATAAAATTTTACATATGGAAAACCAAGAGAATCAACTGAAGAAAAAAACATTAGGGATACTAAGATAAACTAATAAGATTGTCACAGCAATATTAAGATACAAAAATCAACAGCTTAAACAATGGTCAAAAAATATAATGGGGGCGCCTGGGTGGCTTAGTCGGTTAAGCGTCCGACTTTCGCTTGGGTCATGATCTCGCAGTTCGTGGGTTCAGGCCCTGCGTCAGGCTCTGTGCTGACTGCCAGCTCAGAGCCTGGAGCCTGTTTCAGAGTCTGTGACTCCCTCTCTCTCTGACCCTCCCCTGCTCACGCTGTCTCTCTCTCTGTCTTCTAGAAATAAATTTTAAAAATTAAAAAAATATATATATAATGGAAAAATATCTCATTCCCAGTAGCAACAACAAAATGAGCATAATACTTGGGAAAATATAAGCTTATAATACTCATGTATTTTTTAAACTAGAAAAATCTACTAAGAAAAATCTTGAGCAACTGGAACACCATACCTTTTTCTTAGATAAAAATATGTTTTCCCTAAATGAATGTATGAATACATTATCAATTATCAGATAGCAATTAATTACCTCTTGTCCAAATTCATTATTCCTTTGCTGCTCTACAAAAAATGGATCTGGGCCCTTTAAATTTTATTTTTCCTTTGCCAGCTAAACAGTAGAGTGTACTCTGTCAAAGAGAAACTGTAGAAGGAAAAGAGGTTTTGCTTCCTGGTTCCCTTGTGCTTACTCTCCAGACTCCTGTCGTGCATACAGCTTCTCCAAAACCTAGCTCCTTCAGTGCACAGCCACCAGAATCTCCTAAAGGCAATTCCTACTCCCATTGCCCTTAGGAGATTCTGTTCACTTTCCAATGAAAAGCTTTTCCTGGCACGTTGTGGGGCATACTTCCAGCAAGTCCCACCAGCTCAGCAGGAAAGCAACCTCTCTACTGTCCAGTAAGCCAGTCTCTACCTACATCTGTATCTCAGCCGGGTGCTCTTCCTTGGACACCTCAGTGTAGGAGTGATGGCTGTGCCTTGTATCTGCTATTCCTATATTCCTTAGAATTTTGTTTACTCTTACTAGTCAATTCCTTGTTGTTCTAATCCTCTGTTGAAATTAATAATTGTTTGTATTAAACTTTACCAATTCAAATCACTGTGTGGGTTCTCTCCTTTAACTGATACACTAATCAAATACCAAATAAGATTTTTGTGAACTGGATAAAAATTATTCTTAAGCTCTTTGGAAAAAATAAACAAATGAGAACAGCTCAGAGATTTATTGAAAACAGAAGAGTAATGTATGGAGATGGATTTACTATAAAGCCAATAAAGCTTAAACCTCAGGGTTCCACACCTGCATGGATCACTTTCAAGGCCCTGGGAGGGGTCTAGCAATGTATTTATATGCTCATATGTTTTTGTTAAAATTTCACATGTAAGGTATTTTAACTGCAATTGGTTAGGACATTTATCTCTTTTTTAAATGTTTATTTATTTATTTTGAGAAAGAGAAAGCACATAAGCAAGTGGAGGGGGGTGGAGCAGAAAGACAGGAAGAGACAGAATTCCAAGCAGGCTCCATGATGTCAGCACAGAGCCTGAAGCAGGCCTGGAACTCAAGAACTGTGAGATCATGACCTGAGCCAAGATTAAGAGTCAGACACAACCAACTAAGCTGCCCAGGTGCCCCAAGACCTCTGTCTCTTTTCATTCCAGCTCCCTCTTCACCATACTTTCCCTTGTGATGGATAGTACCAGAGAGGACATGGGAATTTTGAGAACCAGCTAAGAGGAAGTTGACTGGAAGATTCATTTAGTTTAGATGTAATTGGATATATTTATGTGGTATTTAGTCACTTCAGTGTATAAAGTATACATTAGCCATCTCAGTATGGGAATAGCTTCTAAAAATATTTTACTCTCTATTATGCCAACTCCCTCTGATTCAGGACATAAAAGTACAATATGATGGTGATATTAACAGCATATTTGTTAACGAATGCCATCATTTCAATAAATACATAATATTAGTCATGGAGAAAAAAACACTAAATGCCTTAGATCTTACAATTCATATATTAAATTTTGTAGAGGTTTATAGAAGTTGGGAAGCCAAACTTGAAGTTCTCCCAATTTACATGACATTACCAATGATAAGGTGTAAAGGTGAAAGAAATTTATTTCAATTATAAGAAATCATAAACTTCAATTATAAAAATGTTTCAATTATTTAAAAAATAAATGATAGAAAAAAGACTGAATTATTTTTCTTTCTCTATACAGAAAATTATAAAATTATTTGATATGAAGAGACAATCAAAAAGTACATAGCCAAAATATAAGGGGAATTATTACAGAAAGGTGAGAGGCAACAAATAAAAATCTTGATTTTTTTCCAGCTGTTATGATGTTTGCAGTAATTAATCATTTTTCAAAATTCTGTGATTTGTGATGATTTCTTCTCTTTCTAAATCAATATCCTTTTTTGTACCATTTTTTTGTGATTTTGTATTCTTTTTCTTAAACTATATCAGCATTAGGTCACACAAAACCTGGATCCACCTTGACAGTAAACTAAGAGTTCTACCAGATTTTAATAGCAACAATAATTGGGATCTCTGTCAAAATAGATAAGTTGATAAATGAAACATAATCAAGGCTAAAGTACATATAAGAATTTCGTTTGTAAAAAGTTGCATTATCTATACATTGGGAAAAGATAAAACTATTTCATGATAGAATTGAGTCACCTGGAAAACCTTTTGGGAAAACAAAGTTAATCCTTACCTCACTCCTTAGACCACAATAAATTCTAGTTGGATCAATTATTTAAAATGAAACTATGAAGACTCTGGAAGAAAATACAGAAGAAAAACTTCATTTTGCCTAAGTACAGCATGAAACCCAGAGACCTAAATTGAAAAATAGATAAATTTGACTACATAAAAATATGAAACATGTTTGGTTGAGTGGAGAAGATAATGAGGAATAAGACAAGGCGCAAAGGTTATGCTGTCAGATCTGAGTGTATAATATAAGGAAATTCTCTAAATCTTAGACAGCAAGGCTAGAGATTTGAAGAAAAGAGAAGAGGCATGAACTCAGAGGATGGCTCAAAGCTGAAAAATGATAACATGTTAATTAAGAATCAAAAAAAATTTACAATATTCTAATGTTCATCAAAAGACTTGGCAAACATCTTGACTGCTCCTTCATAATGAGTTTTTATGTCAGATTTTTTTTAATTAAAACATAAATCTAGGGGCACCTTGGTGGCTCAGTCAGTTGAGTGTCCAACTCTTGATCTCTGCCATGATCTCACAGTTCATGAGTTCAAGACCTATGTCGAGCTCTACACTGTCAGCACAGAGCCTGCTTGGGATTCTGTCTCTCCCTCTCTCTACTTCTCCCTTTCTCTCTCTCTTTCAAATTAAATAAACTTTAAAAAAACCCATAAACCTAATGATTTAAAAAGAAGCTGATGGGAATTCATTATGTTGAAAACTCCTCCCTTTGTCAATTTTGCTGTAAGATATCTATTCATCAAAGCAGTGATAAGTATATTAATCTAATTTGCTCTGTGCAATGGTTACATATTAGTAAACTCAAGGAGGAGGAGTTAGATTTAAAAATTTTTTTAAAAATGGGTGAAACACAATAACGCTCTAAAATCCAAACTGAAGTAACGAAAACATTATTAAAATCCTTAATTATCAAACCTTAGGGGATACTTACAATTCAAGGCCCTGTCTCTTTAAGAGTTACAGGATTGAATGAAGGATCAAAACACCACACGACTTTTTCCAAAGATAGCTATCATGAACAAAATCAAAAAGACATGGGGCTTAGGGCTGATGCATAAGGAAGTAGGAAGTTTCTGTTTATCTGCTGGATAAGTTTCATATAATTGTCTTTGTTGCAAAAAAAAAAAAATCTTGAGAAGCACTTCCAAGATGCCAGATATGACCTCCCTAAATATACTTCTCTATAAAGATAATAAGAGCACCAGTAAAATTGTCAAAATTAGCTTTTTTCAGAATTCTGGAAATTAACCAAAGGCTTGCAACAATCCCATTTTTCTTCTTTTCTCAAGAAAAAAGTATGAATAGCTATCAAAAAAAAAAAAAAAAAAAGCATTGTGAAGTCTTTAATTTGCCCTATTTCCATCCCCATAGGAGTCTTGAAACACAACAGTTTGGCAGTCACAGCAGCTGTTACACCAGTAGCCTAGAAGTCACTGAGATGGCAGAACAGGTTTAGCACTCCCCAAAAATCTCCATTCCCAAAGAATTGCTACCATATGACCTGTGTGGCAGCTTCCTGGAAATCTCTACTAACAGGGCTTCTTTTGTGACCTCACTCAGCACTTGCTGAGTGGAATAGCCTTTTCCCAACACTGCTTGTCAAAAAAAAAAAAATTGCATGGCAATTATTTAACATCACAGCTATTTAAGATAGCAATAACAACTGGGCAAATAAGAGGCTGACCAAAAGAATTTTAAAGGAGAAGCTAGTGAATAAGGAGTCTTTAGGGACTTTGAAAAGGTCAACATATTCCTGGTAATCCAAAAGGCCATGCATGTGCACAGAGATGTGAGTATGCCGGGAAAGAGCTGAGAAGGTCCTAATTTTTTTTATTTCTGGCTATCCTTAGATTCTGTACAAACAGAAAATGAAGGCTAAGGAAAAGTTGTAAAAACTGCCTATCAGAGTGCTGAAAGTACGCCCCAACATGCATAGAAAAACCCTGAGCAAAGGCTGGGAGACTTTCCAGTTTAAGGCATTTAAGGATATTTCTGCCCAATCAGTAGCTGATCATTATGTTAACTGAGCAAAAACTTTAGTGGCTGTATACAACAGACAATATAGACTTTACAGAATTAGTTCAGGAAAGTCTTTATAGAATTAGTTCAGAAAATAAACAGCAATAACAATCACCACCACAAACACAAACAGCAACAACAAACCCTGGTTGGTAGGAGGGATGGTCTCATTTTCAGAGTTACCACATTATATTATTTTAAATGTCCAATATTTGTTTAAAAGTTTATAAACCATGCAAAGAAATAGGAAAGTATGGTCCATACCAAGAAGATAAGAAAACAGCTAATGGAACTGTCCCAGATGGGACTCAAATGTTGGACTTATTAGACAAAAACTTGAAATCAGCTATTATAAATATATTCACAGAACTAAAAAAAACTAAAAGAAAGAGAGGTAAGAGAGGACAGGAAGACTATTTGAAGAAATAAGGGACAAATTCCCAAATTTGATTAAAACCAAACCGTACACATCCAAGAAGCTCAAGAAACTCCAAGTAGATCCGCACTTAACACATCAAACTATTAAAAGACAAAAATATGGGGTGCATAGGTGGCTCAATTGGTTAAGCATTTGACTCTTGATTTCGGCTCAGGTCATGATCTCATGGTTCATGAGATCAAGCTCAGTGTCTGGCTCTGAACTGACAGAAAATAACTCAAAAATGGAATTTAAAAATGAGGAGGCATTAAAATGGTACACTAGAAAATGGCAAAGGGGTGCCTGGGTGGCTCAGTCAATTGAAAGTCCAGCTCTCGATTTTGGCTTAGGTCCTGATCCCAGGGTCATGGGATTGAGTCCTGCATCAGGCCTCCATGCTGAGCATGGAGTCTGCTTGGGATTCTCTCTTGCTCTCCCTATGCCCCTTTCCCCAGCTCACACACACTCTCTCTCTTTCTAAAATTTAAAAAAAAAGTGAAAATAACAAAAATGAAGGTAGTAATGGAAGTACAGAGTAACAAGAAAGATACAATGTAGAAAACAAGAGCAAAATAGCAGACATGAATCCCACAAATAAGTTATTAGTTAAATATAAAGGTAGGATTTGGAAGAATGGAGGGAAAAAAACCATGATCCAACTATATGCAACCTACAGTAGACAAATTTTACATTCAAAGACTAAAATAAGTTGAAAATAAAAGGATGAGAAAAGAGATATATGCATAGAATATGTAGTATCCAAAAACCTGGAGTGTCTATACTAATATCAGACAAAATAGACTTTAACACAAAAGAACATTTTATAATGATAAAAGGGTAAATTTATCAGAAATAAATGGCAGCTATAAACATGTATGCGTATAACAAAACCTAAAGTAAAAAGTTACAAAACTGCAAGGAGAAATGCTCAATTCAATAATAACAATTGCAGACTTCAAAAATGGATAGTACAACTTGGCAGAAGATTAAAAAGTAAATAGAAGACCTGAAAACACCATAAACCAACTAGACATAACAGACATTTAAATAACACTCCACCCAACTACAACAGAATGTACATTTTTTTAAAGTTTATTTATTTATTTTTAGAGACAGAGCAAGTGGGGTTGGGGCAGGTGGGAGGGGAGGGGGGAGAGAATCCCAAGCAAGTTCCGGACCATCAGTGCAGAGTCCGATGTGAGGCTTAAACTCACAAACCGTGAGATAATGACCTGAGCCAAAACCAAGAGTCGGATGCTTAAGCGACTGAGCCACCCAGGTGCCCCAACAAAATGTACATTCTTTTCAGACACACACAGAACATTATTCAGAATAGCTTGTATGCTAGGTCATAAAACAAGCCTCCATAAATTCACAAAGATTTCAATCATACAAAGCATGTCCTCCAACCACAAATGAGTAAAATTAGAAGTCAATAAATAAAGAAAATAAGGGAAATTCATAAATACATGGAAATTAAGCATCATACTCCTATATAACCAATAGGTCAAAGAAGAAATCACAAGAGAAATTATAAAGTATGCTGAGATTAATGGACATGACAGTAAAAATGAGATGCAGTGAAGGCAGTATATACAGGTAAATTTATAGCTGTACATGCCTGTGTTAAATCAATAACTTAATCTTTTAACAAGAAACTAGAAAAAGAAATGCAAACTAAGACTAAAGCAAACATAAAGAAGAAAATAATGAAGGGTGGAAATAAATGAAATAGAAAATAAAAAAACTAATAGAAAAAAATCTAAGTTGTTGTAAAAGATCCAAAAAATGACAAACCATTAGCTAGACTGATAAAAAAATAAATAAATAAAAAATGAAAATAAAAAACGGAAATTAGTTACTTAAATCTGGAATGAAAGAAAGGAGCTTACTATCAACCTTATACAAAGAATTATAAGGAAATACTATGAACAATTATATGACAACAAATTAGATAACCTAAGTGTAATGGACAAATTCCCAAAAAGGTTCAAGCTACTGAAACTGACTCAAGAAAAAAAAAAAAGAAGAAAAGAAAATCTGAATAGGCCTATAGAAAGTAAAGAGACTGAATTAATAATCAAAAATCTTTCCACAAAGAAAAGCCCAGACTCAGATGGCTTCACTAATGAATTCTCCCAAATATTTAAAGAGAAATTAACACTAATTGTTCACAAATTCTTCTAAGAAGTAGAAGTATGAAAAGTTCCCAATTCAGTCTATAAGGCCAACATTACCCTGATATATCAACTGGACAGAAACGTGACAAGATAAGAAAACTACAAACCAGTTATCTCTTATGAATATAGACATAAAAATTCTCAACAAAATACTATCAAACAAAATCCAAGAGATGATACATCATGACAAAATGAAATTTATCAAACTCTTTTTAAGGCCTGAACTGACAGACAATGGAAAGACAACTCTTTGTGGACTGGTTCTGGACCAGTTTGGGGGTTAAAGAGGCGAGACTCTAAGATCGGGTTAACTTTATACTAGTAATTCTAATGAAAATGGGATTAAATTTCTCAGAGCATTCATGACTTATTTTAAAGATTTTATTTTTTTAAGTAATCTCCATCTTCAATGTGGGGCTTGAATTCACAACCCCAAGATCAACAGTCATATGCTCCACCAACTGAGCCAGGCACCCCCATGACCTATTTTAAAGCTTCTCAACCTGAAAGCCTCCCAGCTAAAGGAAATTCAGAGTACACAATTTTGTAAAAACACACAGAAGTCTATGTAAATTATACAAATGTGTTTGTAATTAAAAGCAAGGTTATTTCTTTACCTACCAGCTCTGTGATCTTGGGCAAGACACTTACACTTTTGCCCCTTCTGTAAAACAGAGATAACAAAACCCTTCGTAGGGTTGTTGTATTAATTAAAAGAGATTTAATAGGTTGATATATAGTGCTAGGCACATGTGAAGGATTAGATGGATATTGGCTGCTGCAGGCTGCCCTTGTGACCTATGTTCTTTATTCTAAAAAGGGAAGGGGAAAGCTCAGGCATACTAATGTCAGTTTGCCCTGTATGTCAACTTGCTACTCTTATGTGGGAGTGGAGGAGGCTCAGCTCCCTACGGGATTGTCCCTCCAGTTCCAGTTACTATCTACCACTTCCTCTACCATTTACCTGTCAATCATTATAGGGGTGGGGTGTGGACTTCCAGCTCTTCCTCTGTTCTCAGGGAAGCCCTGCTCCCAGCCCTGCATCACCAACCACCATGTCACTATATGGCAATCTCTCAGGAACCTGTTTTGTAAGCTTTGGAGAGCTTTATTACCTCATTTCTTCTTATGTAAAATGAGAAAATAAACCACAGGAGAATCAAGAGTCTTGCCCAAGGTTTCAGATAATGTACTTTCCATTTGAAAGAAATAAAAATATATATAATTCTGAGTCATCAAGGATAGATAGCCAGTGATAGATCAGACCTGGCTAAATTGAACTAGACAAAGTGTTTCATCTCTCTGTGACTTATTATCCTCAACTTAAAAAGGCTACTGGGAGAATTCAATAAAACAGTAAAGATAAATTGGCCACCACAAGACTTGGTTGTTTGAAGAAGGTGCTCCTTAAAAGCTTACCCCTCCTCATTTTTCTTAGTTTAAAATATGTATCTTTTTTTAAAGGTTTATTTAAATTCCAGTTGGTTAACATACAGTGTAATATTTGTTTCAGGTGTAGGATTTAGTGATTTAACACTTCCATATAACATCCAGTGCTCATCATCACAAGTGCACTCCTTAATCTCCATCACCTATTTACCCCATCCCTCCACCCACCTCCCCTCTGTCAACCAACAGTTTGTTCTCTATAGCTAAGAGTGTTTCTTTCTTGGTTTGCATCTCTCTCTTTTCCCTTGGCTCATTTTCTTTGTTTCTTAAACTCCACATATGAGTGAAATCAAATAGTATTTGTCTCTCTCTGACTGACTCATCTCACTTAGCATAATACTCTCTAGCTCCATACATGTTGTTGCAAATGGCAATATTTCATTCTTTTTGTGGCTAATATTCCATTGTATATATGTACCACATTTTCTTTTTTTGTAACTTTTAATGTTTATTTTTGAGACAGAAAGTGACAGAGTGCAAGAGGGGGAGGGGCAGAGAGAAAGGGAGACACAGAATCCGAAGCAGGCTCCAGGCTCTGAGATATCAGCACAGGGCCCGACACAAGACTAGAACTTATGAGCCATGAGATCATGACCTGAGGTGAAATCTAACACTTAACCAACTGAGCCACCCAGGCGCCACTGGTACCACATCTTCTTTATCCATTCATCAGTCAACGGACACTTGGGCTGTTTCCATAGTTTGGTTACTGTAGATAATGCTGTTATAAACATGGGAATGCACATATCCTTTTGAATTAGTATTTTTATATTCTTTGAATAAATACATAGTGATGCAATTGCTGGACTGTAGGGCAGTTCTATATTTAACTTTTTGAGGAACCTCCATACTCTTCCAGAGTGGCAGGACTTCATCAAAATAAACAGCTTCTGCACAGTGAAGGAAACAATCAACAAAAGTAAAGGTAACCTGTGGAATGGGAGAAAATATTTGCCAATGACATATCTGATAAACAGTATCCAAAATATATAAAGAACTTGTATGTATTTTTGTACTTTTTCTTTAAAACTTACATAGCTATGCTTTAAAGAAAATCTATATAGCTATGTTTGAAAACATATGTGGCTATATTTTAAAGAAAAAATACAAACAGTACATGGGTTTTCCCATGAATCGTTATACTCTTCCAAACTTCTAGGTTGCTGGTAGAAAAAAAAGTCATGGGGTGCCTGGGTTGCTCAGTCAGTTAAGTGGATGACTTCAGCTCAGGTCATGATCTTGTGGTTCATGAGTTTGAGCCCTGTATTGGGCTCCACGTTAACACCTCAGAGCCTATAACATGCTTCAGATTCTGTGTTTCTGTCTCTCTCTGCCTCTCCCCTATTCATGCTCTGTCTCTCGCTCTCTCTGTCAAAATTAAACAAATTTTTAAAAACATTAAAAAAAGAAAAAAGTCATGACACAAATAAAAGTCCGTTTTGATTAGAAATAATAATTAATGGAAGGGGTAAGATGGCAGAGGAGCATGGAACTTTTTTTGCTTCTCTCATCCCTGAAATGCAGCTAGATCAATGCCAAACCATCTTGCACACCTAGAAAACTGATTTGAGGATTAACACACAATCTGCCAACTTGAACCACAGAATTCAACAGTCTTTTTCTTCCTTCAAAATGATAAAATGAAGGAACTGACCCCTAAAGAACAAGAAGAAATGTTCCTCAGGGACTTAAGACAGATACAAGCAAAGTGTCTGAATCAGAATTTAGAATCACAATAATAAGAATACTAGCTGGGGTTGAAAAAAGCATTGAATCCCTTTCTATGGAGATAAAAGAAGTAAAATCTAGTCAGGACAAAAATAAAAATGCTGTGTCTGAGCTGCAATCTTGATGGGTGCCACAGCGGCAAGGATGGATGAAGCAAAGCAGCAAGTCAGTGATATAGAGGACAAACTTATGGAGAATAATGAAGCAGAGAAAAAGAAGGAAACTAAGACAAAAGAGCATGATATAAGAATTAGAGAACTCATTGATTCATTAAAAAGCAATAACATCCAAATCATAGGCATCCCAGTAGATAAAGAGAGAGAAAATGGGGTAGAAGGTGTCTTTGAGCAAATCATAGCAGAAAACTTTTCTGACCTGGGGAAAGACACAGACGTTAAAATTCAGGAAGCACAGAGAACTCCCATTAGATTCAACAAAAATGACATCAACAAGGCATGTCATAGTCAAATTTACAAAATACTCAGGCAAGGAAAGAATCATGAAAGCAGCAAGGGGAAAAAAAGTCCTTAACCTGCAAGTGAAGACAGATCAGGTTTGCAGCAGACCTATCCAGAGAAACTTGGCAGGACTGAAAGGAGTGGCAGGATATATTCAATGTGCTGAATTGGAAAAATATGCAGCCAAGAATTCTTTATCCAGCAAGGCTGTCATTCAAAATAGAAGGAGAAATAGAGTTTCCCAGACAAACAAAAACTAAAGGAGTTCGTGACTACTAAACCAGCCCTGCAAGACATTTTAAGGAGGACTGTCTCACGGGAGAAAAGATGGAAAAAAAAAAAAAGACGAAAATCAACAAAGACTAGAAAGGACCAGAGAACATCACCAGAAACTCCAACTCTACAGGAAACATAATGGCAATAAGTTAATATCTTTCATACTCACTCCAAATGTCAATAGACTAAATGTTCCAATCAAAAGACATAGGGTAACAGAATGGATAAGAAAACAAGATCCATCCATATGCTGTTTACAAAAGACCCATTTTAGACCTAAAGACACCTTCAGATTGAAACTAAGGGGATGGAGAACCATCTATCATGCTAAGAGTCACCAAAAGAAAGCCGGAGTAGCCATACTTATATTGACAATCTAAGTTTTAAAACAAAGACTAACAAAAGATGAAGAAGGGCATTATATCATAATTAAGGGGTCTATCCACCAAGAAGACATAACAATTGTAAACATTTATGGTCCAAATCCACCCAAATATATAAATCAATTAATCACAAACATACAGAAACTCACTGATAATAACACTATAACAGTAGGGGACTTCAACACCCTCTTACAGCAATGAACAGATAATCTAAACAGAAAATCAATAAGGAAACAATGGCTTTGAATGACACACTGGACTGGATGGACTTAACAGATATAATCAGAACATTTCATCCTAAAGCAGCAGAACACACATTCTTCTCGAGTGCACATGGAACATTCTCCAGAATATAACACATACTGGAACATAAATCAACCTTCGACAAGTACAAGAAGATTGTGATCATACCGTGCACATTTTCAGACCAGAATGTTATGAAACTAGAAATCAACCACAAGAAAACTCTTGCAAAGATAACAAATACTTGGAGTCTTAAGAATATCCTACCAAAGAATGAATGGACTAACGAAGAAGTTAAAGAGGAAATTAAAAACTACATGGAAGCCAGGGCACCTGGGTGGCTCAGTCAGTTAAGTATCCAACCCTTGATTTTGGGCCAGGTCATGATCTCACAGTTTCATGAGTTTGAGCCCCATGTCAGGCTCCATGCTGATAGTGTTGAGCCTGCTTGGGATTCTTTGTCTCCCTCTCTCTCTGCCCCTCCCTGACTTGTGCATCTCTGTCTCTTTCAAAATAAACTTTAAAACAATTATTTTTTAAAAAATAAAGAAAGAAAGAAAAAAAAGTACACAGAAGCCAAAGAAAATTATAACACCACAGCCAAAAACCTCTGGGACATAGCAAAGGCAGTCATTAAGAGAAAAGTATATAGCAATCCAGACCTTCCTAAAGAAGGAAGGTCTCAGATACACAACCTAACTTTACATCTTAAAGAGCTGGAAAAAGAACAGCAAATAAAACCCAAAACCAGCAGAAGACAAGAAATAATAAAGATTAGAGCAGAAATCAATGCTATTGAAATTAAATAAAAAAATAAAATAAAAACACAGTACAGCAGATCAATGAAACCAGGAGCTGGCTCTTTGAAAGAATTAACAAAATTGATAAACCCCTAACCAGTTTGATCGAAAAGAAAAAGGAGAGGACCCAAATAAATAAAATCAAGAATGAAAGAGGAGAGATCACAACCAACACAGCAGAAATACAAACAATAATAAGAGAATATTATGAGCAATTATACACCAATAAAATGGACAATCTGGAAGAAATGGACAAATTCCTAGAAACATACAAACTACCAAAACTGAAACAAAAAGAAATAGAAAATTTGAACAGACCCATTATCAGTAAAGAAATTTAATTAGTAATCAAAAATCTCCCTAAAAACAAGAGTCCAGGGCTGGATGGCTTTCCAGGGGAATTCTACCAAACACCTGAGGAAGAGTTAACATCTATTCTTTTGGAGCTGATCCAAAAAATAGGAATAGAAGGAAAACTTCCAAACTCACTCTATGAAGCCAGCATTACCTTGATTCCAAAACCAGACAAAGACTCCACTAAAAAGAACTACAGACAAATTTCCCTGACGAACATGGATGCAAAAAACCTCAACAAGATACTAGCCAACCAGATCCAACAATACATTAAAAGAATTATTCACGACCAAGTGGGACTTAAACCTGGGATGCAAGTTTATCTGCAGAACAATCAATGTGATACATCACATCAATAAAAGAAAGAACAAGAACCACATGACCCTCTCAAAAGATGCAGACAAAGTGTTTGACAAAATACAGCATCCTTTTTAGTAAAAATCCTCAAGAAAGTAGGGATAGAAGGATTGTACCTCAAGATCATAAAAGCCATATATGAAAGATCCACCTGTAATATCATCCTCAATGAGAAAAAACTGAGATATTTCCCCCTAAGGTCAGAAAGAAGACAGGGATGTCCAGTCTCACTACTGTTATTCAACATAGTATTGGAAGTCCTAGCCTCAGCAATCAGACAACACAAAGAAATAAAAAGTATCCAAATCAGCAAGGAGGGGGTCAAACTTTCACTCTTCGCAGATGACATGATACTCTATATGGAAAACCCAAAAGATTCCATCAAAAGCCGCTACTGATCCATGAATTCAGCAAAATGGCAGGATATAAAATCAACACACAGAAATTGGTTGCATTCCTATACACCAATAATGAAACAACAGAAAGATACATCAAGGAACTGATCCCACTTATAATTGCCCCAAAAACTATAAAATACCTAGGAATTAATCTAACCAAAGAGTTGAAAAATCTATATACTGAAAACTACAGAAAGCTTATAAAAGAAGTTGAAGACGACACACAATAAGATGGGAAAAATATTCCATACTCATGGACTCGAAGAACAAACATTGTTAAAATGTCAATACTACCCAAAGCAATCTACATATTCAATTCAATCTCTATCAAAATACCACCAGCATTCTTCACAGAGCTAGAACAAACAATCATAAAAGTTGTATGGAACCAGAAAAGACCCTGAATAGCCAAAGCCATCCTGAAAAAAAACCAAAGTTTGAGGCATCACAATCCCAGACTTCAAGCTGTATTACAAAGCTGTAATCATCAAGACAGTATGGTAACTGCACAAGAACAGACACTCAGATCAATGGAACAGAATACAGAACCCAGAAATGGACCCAAAGATGTATGGCCGACTCATCTTTGACAAAGCCAGAAAGAACATCCAATGGAATAAAGACAGTCTCTTCAGCAAATGGTGCTGGGAAAACTGGACAGTAACATGCAGAAAAATGAACCTGGACCACATTCTTATACTATACACAAAAATAAACTCAAAATGGATGAAAGTTCTAAACATAAGACAGGAAACTATCAAAATCTTAGAGGAGAAAGCAGGGAAAAACCAATTTGACCTTGGCCGCAGCAACTTCTTACTCAACACGTCTCCAGAGCCAAGAGAAACAAAAGCAAAAATGAACTATTGGGACCTTATGAAAATAAAACACTTCTGCACAGCGAAGGAAACAATCAGTGAAACCAAGGCAACCAATGGAATGGGAGACAATATTTGCAAATGACATATCACATAAAGGGTTAGTATCTAAATTTTGTAAAGAACTTATCAAACTCAACACCCCAAAAACAAAAATTCCAGTTAAGAAATGGGCAAAAGATATGAATAGACACTTCTCCAAAGAAGTCATCTAGATGGCTAACAGCCACATGAAAAAACATTCAACATCACTCTTCATCAGAGAAATGCAAATTAAAACCACATTGAGATACAACCTCACAGCAATCACAATGCCTAAAATAAACAAACTCAGGCAACAACAGATGTTGGCGAGGATGAGGAGAAAGAGGATCTCTTTTGCACTGCAGGTGGGAATGCAAATTGGTGCAGACACTCTGGAAAACACTATGGAGGTTCCTCAAAAAATTAAAAATAGAACTACCCCACAACCCAGCAATTGCTTTACTAAGTATTTATCCAAGGGATACAGATGTGCTATCAAAGGGGTATATGCCCCCAATATTTATAGTAGTGCTATCAACAATAGCCAAAGTATGGAAAGGGCCCAAATGTCCACCAAGGGATGAATGGATAAAGAAGATGTGGTATATATATATATACAATTAAGTATTACTCGGCAATCAAAAAAAATGAAATCTTGCCATCTGCAGCTATGTGGATGGAACTAGAGGGCATTATGCTAAGCAAAAATAGTCAGAGAAAGACAAATATCATATGACTTCACTCATATGAGGAATTTAAGATACAAAACAGATGAACATAAGGGAAGGGAAGCACAAATAATATAAAAACAAGGAGGGGGGCAAAACATAAGAGACTCTTAAATATAGACCGAGGGTTGCTGGAGGGGTTGGGGGGGGGGGGATGAGCTAAATGGGTAAGAGGCATTAGAGAGGACACTTGTTGGGATGAGCACTGGGTGTTATACATAAGGGATGAATCACTAAAATCTATTCCTGAAATCATTATAGCATTATGTGCTAAGTTGTATGTAAATTAAAAAATAAATAAGTAAATTAAAAGAGAAATAAAATTAACACAATAACATGAGAAGAAACTTAAGAGACATTGTGATGATAAGCTTCAGTCTGACAAAATCCCCAGAAAACTCATCCTTGGGTAAAGCAAGGAAAGGAAATGACGAAAAGGTATAAGTAAAAATGAAAAAAAAAAAAAAAAAAGGAAAGAAGTAAACAGTGTAGAAATCCAAAGGTAGGGGACCAAGTGTTAATCCAAGATGGTGATCTGGCTCATCCTTGGAGCATTGGATTCCTAATGCTGTCTCCAGCACAAATAGAATCCTAACTTTTCTGCAATGGTGTTGGGGCAGCCTATCCTGCAAGCTTCTTTTTAAATGATTATTGAGTCTTACAAAGAGTTTTAAATTTGCTTGGCAGCATGGCCCACACACATTCTTGGGAGAGTAAAGCACACTGATTCTCTGGCTTCTATGGCTCTCATGCGATGTACCAGCACAATGATACAAGGCTTCTGGACTCTCTGTTCCTAGTGGGGGAAAGGCTAGAAATAATTCTTTGTCAAATGTGTGTTGTTTGAGAAATTACATTTCTTTTTCACATTTTGAAGCATATCATTAAAGAACTGGCAACTTCAAAGTTCCCCTTCAGCACGTAACTGGTGGGAACTATAGACCATCTCCTTAAAATAGCCATCTCCTCGTTTTGTTCACTCTGTGCTTGCTGGTGCCATCAAAAAAAAAAAAAAATATTTTGGCCCTTTTTAGAAATTATGAAGACTGAATGTCTTGGAAATGATTTAAGAAGAAAGAAAATCAAAAGAAGAAACATTGCCAAATAAAGCTTTGTCTGAAAAGAAACACTTCATACGCTGGTATAGACAGCACTCCTGCCACATTTGTCAAACATATTGTTCTACTTTCATGAAAAAGGAATCTCATAGGGTCGTCATCACTCATTGTTCACTCTACTGAAAGGCACTGGTAACTAAAACTCCTCCTGTTATCCTGAAGCAGTTTTATTGGGGTTTTTTTGTTTTTTTTTTACACTCATGCTGGCAACACCCCTATCAGAAGCAGACCTCTGAATCATGGCATTTTTAAGAGATTTTTCAAGAATGGCAACATTGTGGAGAGCCCTTCTCTACCACTTAGAAGAGGGAAATCTTTAAAAGGACCTTGAACTACGAGCAGAGGTTTCACTTTTCCAAAGAAAAAGAAAACCCATTCTTGTTTCACTTTGGAAAAGAAATATATATGCTTTATTCATATTACCTGCCAGTTGTTCATACTTACATGAATAAAATAAATCTTTCCATTTAAAACCCTACAGTCATCATTATGGATACTGTGGAAAAATAACATGCTTTCTTGGCTAAGCTGCCAAGTTGAAAAGAGAGCTGTGACGGATATCCTTATAACTTTTATAAAAACAATTTCTTTTTAGAGCAGTCTTAGGTGCACAGCAAAATTGAGCAGATGGTATGTAGATTTCCCATATGTCCCCTGACCCACACATGTGCAGTCTCCTCCATTATCAAATCCTGTACCAGAGTGGTACACTTGTCATAATCGAGGAGTCTACACTGACACATCATTATCACCCAAAGCCTATACTCTGCATTAGGGTTCATTTCTTCGTGTTGTACACTCTATGGATTTTGACAAACGTGTATCATATTTCTACCATTGTAGTATCTTAGAATAGGTTCACTGCCCTGAAAATTCTCTGTGCTCTACTTACTCTTCTGCTTGGGTCATGATCTCACAGTTCATGAGTTCAAACTCCTTGACAAGTCTGTGCTAACAGTCCAGAGCCTTCTTGGGATTCTCTGTCTCTCCGTCTCTGCTTCTCCCCTGTTCACTTTCTCTCTCTCAAAATAAATAAATAAACATTTTATAAAAAACTGACACTTCCACTTGGTATATTAACCAGTCAAGTTTTTAATTTTTCTGCAGGGAGATCAAGGAGGTAACTACATACTTTTATTGTACTTTATAATTCCACCAATTAATAACAAAAAATAATAATGTAGGCAATTCTGGCTTTGAGGTTTTGTTTGGAAGATTCTTGGCTCCTAGGTGAAATTCATATTACTAGGATTCCTTTTTCTTTTCTTTTTTTTTTTTTAAAGAGAGAAAGAAAGAGCATGCACAGAGGAAAGAAGCAGAAGGAAAGAGAGAAAATCTTCAGCAGGCTCATCACAGAGCCGGAAGCAGGGTTTAATCCTATGACCCTGGGATCATGATCTGAGCAGAAATCAAGAGCTGGATGCTCAACTGATTGAACCACCTAAGCCACCCCTTGGATTCTTATTTTAATTGCAGATACACATAGCGTAGAACTACATATTCTCAGAAGTAATTGGAAAAATACAAATATCTACTACTTTAATATAATAAAAAGTCAAATTCCCCCCAGCCAACCTAAAATATTATAATATATAACAAGAGCACATGAAAGGGGGGGAAAAGCCATTGACTGGAAACTGAATCATACCCAGAATATTCAAGAGGGAACTTTTTATGCTTTCATATAATTCCAGATTAACTGAGTCCTGCCAGCACTATTTCTTGAAACATACCATTTTTCCCATTATAATACATTTTAATTGCAATTGAAATCCTATGCTTTATCATATTTGTATAGACTTTAGATATTTTGGTTTTAAAGCAGAAATCCAAATTCTTGCTATGCCCCAAATTCCCAAATCTGCACTCTGTAATAACTGTATTAGCTGTGCAGAATGAAACACAAAATTATATTCTTTAAAATCAAGGTAAATTCATTGGCTCTCTGGCATTCAGGCTTTCAAACTACACTACCAGCTTTCATGAGTCTCCAATGCAAACAGCATCTTGTGGAACTTCTCAGCATTCATAATCAAGTAAGCCAATACCTTCTGATAAATATCTCTCTCTGTCACTCTCCTTCTCTCCATGTATATACTATATATTGGATATAAAACAGATCAAAGACCTAAACCTAAAAACTAAAAAAATAAAACTCTTGGGGGAAAAAATAGAGAAAAAGCTTCATGACACCAGATATGGCAGTGTTTTTTCAGCTATGCCACAAAAAAACATAGATAACAAAAGAAAAAGTAGTTAAATCAGACTTTGTCAAAATACTTTGTGTATCGAGGGGCACTATCAACAGAATGAAAAGGCATCCTGTGGAATGACAGAAAACATTTGCAAAACATATATATCTGATAAGGGATTATTATCCCAGAATATATAGACTCATCAGCAACACTAACAAAAAACACACAAATAATCCTATTAAAACATGGGTAATGATAGGACTTGAATAGACATTTCTCTAACTAAGATACACAAACAGCCAATAAGCACATGAAAAGATGCTCAACATCATTAAAGATTAGGGAAATGCAAATCAAACCACAGTGAGATACTACTTCAAATCCCTTAGGATGGCTATTATCAAAAAGCAGAAAACAAGTGTTGATAAGGTTGTGGAACAACTGGCACTCTTTTTTAAAATATTTATTTATTTTGAGAGAGAAAGAGCACACATGCGCACAATCGGGAGGGGAGCAGAGAGGGGGAGAAAGAGAGAAGGAGAGAGAGAATCCCAAGCAGGCTGTCAGCACCTGACTCCGGGTTCAATCTCACAAATCAGGAGATTATGACCTGAGCCAAGATCAAGAACCAACACTTAACCCACTGAGCAAACCAGGTGCCCTGAAACTAAACTCTTGATCATTGCTGGTGGGAACGTAAAATGATGCAGCCATTATGGAATAAAGTATGGCATTTCCTCAAAAATTGAACATAGAACTACCATGTGATCCAGCAAGTCCACCTCTAAGTATACATCCAAAAAACCTGAAAGCAGAGATTTAAACAGATTATTTGTATATCGTGTTCATAGCAACATTATTCACAATAGCCAAAAGGTAGAAACAACCCAAGTGTTCATAGATGGGTGAATAGATAAACAGGATGTGGTATATACATTCATACAATGGACCATTACTCAGCCTTAAAAAGGAAGGAAATTCTGACACATGCTACAACGTGGATGGACCGTGAAGAGAAATAAGGCAGCCACAAAAAGACAAATATTGTCTGATTGCACTTATATGAGGTACCTAAAGTATGCAAATTCATGAAGACAGAGCAGAACGAAGGCTGCCAAGGGCTGGGGGGAGAGGGCAGTTAGAAAGTTATTGTTTAATGGCTGCAAGAGTTTCCGTTTCGGAAGATGAAAAAGTTCTGCAGGTGGATAGTGGTGATGGTTGCACAACAATGATGAGTGAAACTAATGCTACTAAACTGTACGCTTAAAAGTGGTTAAGATCGGGGCGCCTGGGTGGCTTAGTCGGTTAAGCGACCGACTTTCACTTAGGTCATGATCTCGCGGTTCGTGGGTTCGAGCCCCGCGTCGGGCTCTGTGCTGACTGCCAGCTCAGAGCCTGGAGCCTGTTTCAGCCTGTGACTCCCTCTCTCTCTGACCCTCCCCTGCTCACCCTGTCTCTCTCTCTCTCTCTCTCTCTCCTAGAAATAAATAAAACATTAAAAAAATAAATAAAAGTGGTTAAGATGGTAATTTTGACATTATATGTGTATTATCCCACAACGCTTAAAAAGAAAACAAAACAGAAAACAAACGAAAAACAAAAAACAAGCCAACAGTACTGACTTGATGCATTCTGGGAAGTGTAAGGACTACATATGCTGTTCGGTAAAGCATAAATCGTAGGACACCTCAGAGGGCCTCCAAACTCATTCCCTTCTTCCCACCCTAAAGGGGCTAGATAATTGATAGCACTCAGGAATCAGCTGGTTAAACAATATATATACTGATGATATATATGACTTACTGAATGCATTCCTATTATTGTTTTCCTTACCCAAAGCTTTGCGTTAACACACACACACACACACACACCCTTAAAACATTAACACCTAAAAAAGCAAGAAGTCCATAAAACATTATCATCTAAAAAACAAAGTGCCTAAAAAAGCAACGGAAGGCAGCATCAAGTCTATGTAGTTGTTCATTTTACCCCCATAGTCTGTTTTTGCTTCCAAGACCTGTTCCCGCACCAGTGCCGTTTCGTCGCTAAGGCTTTAATTGTGAACAAACGCTGGGCTGGATTGGGATGGTCTTCACCTGTCAGGTTCTACGCCTAAACTGCACGGACTTGGTGCGTCCTCCAACTGCAGAGAGAGCGGGCGGCCAAGTGTCACAGTCCGTTTTTGGCTTCCACAGTCTGAAGGGCAAAGCGCTCTCCTCTCCGGCCTCGCTGCACTCCTCTCCCCCCGCCCCCCGTCACGTCGCCCATCTCGTCTTTCCTCCCCTTTCCCGCTTTCGCTCTTTCGAGTGCTGAGCTCGCGCGACCACAAGCCCAACACAAACCGTGCCTTCCTCTTGAGAAAAACTCGTGCGTCAAATGAGGCTGGAAACCGCGAGGACTTAGATGCTGGGTGGCCCCTCCGGTTCATCCCACGCACCCCGGAAAGGCAGAGCACCGGCTGTGGGGTGGCGGGGGGCCCCCGGCATCGGGGCCGGCGCCCGTTCCGCGCCGGGAACAACCTCCCTACTGTTCCTGCCAGCAGCGGGTGCCAGCCGTCAGCCCGGGCGCGCCCCGGCCGCCCCGGGTGCCAGGGTCGGATCGGGTGACCGCGCGGGCGTGCGCCAGGCTGTGGGGCCGGCCTCCGGGCCGAGGGAGGCCCGCCCCCGCCCCGCCCCGCCCCGCAGGCCTTGCGCCCTGCTCCTGCGCCCGCCGCGCCCGCCGCCACTCGCCGCCGCTCGGCCGGCCCCTCCGCCTCCCCCGCTCCCCGCGCCGCAGCCATGGGTCCCGGAGCCGCACGGGCGCCGGCGCTGCGGCTCCTCGCGCTGGGCGCGCTGCTGTGGCCGGCGGCCGGAGCCTGGGAACTCACCGTCCTGCACACCAACGACGTGCACAGCCGGCTGGAGCAGACCAGCGAGGACTCCAGCAAGTGCGTCAACGCCAGCCGCTGCGTGGGCGGCGTAGCGCGCCTCTTCACCAAGGTGCAGCAGATCCGGCGCGCGGAGCCGCACGTGCTGCTGCTCGACGCCGGCGACCAGTACCAGGGCACCATCTGGTTCACCGTGTACAAGGGCGCCGAGGTGGTGCACTTCATGAACGCCTTGCGCTACGATGCCATGGTAAGAGGGCTCCTGGCTCGTCGGGGAGCCTGGGGAGCCCCGGGATGGGAGTCCCGAGCAGAGAGGGAAATCGGGTGTCCGGCCCAGGGACAGGGCGCAGAGCACTGTGGGGAGAAAGGCCGACGTACCAGGTCGATGCAGACATAGAAGTCCCTTGGATGATTCGTTTTAAGTGGATTGATGTGTTTAAGCCCCCCGCTAGGAGAAGGGGTATTTAGAGAAGAGGAACTCTGCCCTATTCGAAGGGGGGTCACTTGGGGTACGTGGGATCATTGGCAGTTATCCAATGCCGGGAATAGGAGTAGAATGGTTTATTTCGTTTTAATTGGAAGGAAAACTCAACTCAAAGAGGTTGCTGCGTACAGTGTCCTGGCCACCGGCTCCAAAAGAGAGACAGGATAAGAATGGGTTGCAGATCCGTTTGACGTTGGAGCTTGAGCACGGTTAGGCTCATTAGCTTGGGGTAGATTCCTGGTGCAGCTCCCTTCTGTATACAAGGTATTTATTGTCTCCCTGAGCCTCAGTTCCAGTCTCTATAAAATGGGGATAATAATTGTATCTACCTCAGAGGATTGTCTGGTACATAGTATGGCCTATGTAAATGTTAGTTATTATTACCAGATACTACTCAATAGTTTTTTTTTTTAACGAAAGAAAGAAACTTCCATAGAGACCCAAAATGCTTTAACACTGGGGTTTTCGAAGAATTTCAATAAAATCAGTTTGGCAGCAGAGATACAGGAAGAGAATCCAACTTAAGAGATGAGGCACTCTTAAAACATGTGCAAGAGTTTTAAATCCAAGCTCCCAAATGCTCTATTAAAGGCAATGCCTTATTTGTGGACTAAATTCTAGAAAATGAGCAGAGAAAGGTTACACAGTAATAAATATGACCAAAACATATATATGGTTTGTTTATTCAGCCAAACCACCACCCAAGTTTAATCCTTTGTAAAATCCTAGACTAAAGGGATTCTGTGGAGAAACTGGCAATAAGAAATCTTAAGAGCCTTGTAAGAGGAAGAACAAAGCAGGGCCCAGGGAAATCTCTGGAGACCATGTGTAGGGAAAGGAAAGAGAGGTGTGGTCCAGGCTGGGATACAGAGGGCTGACAATACACTTGGAATGAGAGGAGTACAGAAGTTATTTTTTCCCTGGAAACTTGGAGAAAGGAAGATGGGAAAAGATGAAAAGATAGAGCTGTTTGATTTTTTTTCTGCCAACAAGAAAGCTCGTTTCAGAGAGGTGAGAGCTCCTCTCCATTCTGATTATTGGTCGTAAGGTTATCAGGTCACTGAAAGCACAACAATTCAGATAGATCCCTAAGCCCTCCAAGTCCACAGATGGGGGCAGGGGGGCTCACCAGCATCTATCTGGACTCCACAGAAGAATGATGGGTCTCAAGAACCCTGTATGGTCGCTAAGCGTTGGTATTACCACAGCCCAACCTGTCCGATGCTTTGTGTGCGATGCTGATAGAATAAATATTTATTGAATTGAATCGTTACTAGCCTACATCTTCATATCCTCCCGGAAGCAAAAATAAACATAATGTGAGTTTGTTTTGATTTCACATGAACCACATACTTGAAACTTTTCCTCTTGTGACAGCGTTTCCTCCATAGCTATGTAAACTCCTTTTGGTGGAAAAAAAAGAGAATTCCTAGTTTTCCCTAATACTGATGTTTTCCTTTTTAAGTCAAATTGAGTCAAATTGATGATATTAATCATCATATCAGTGTATATGATAGGACTCTGGGTGAGGCTGGAGCAATTTGCTGTGTTACAGTGGTTCACCACTGGGAATTATTTAGAATGCTGGAGCAATTTGCTGTGTTACAGTGGTTCACCACTGGGAATTATTTAGAATGCTGTTTGTTGGATGCAGTGATTTTCAGCTTCACTCAGAATAATTGGACTGTGGCCTGAGGAAAATAAGCTGATGTGTAATGTTAACAGGAGGTAAAATGGGGGAGGCTGATGGCCACGTTCCTGATAGTATCTCATCAGGACTTACTCTGCAGTTCTGGGGTTTGACAAACATGCTTTGACCTGAATAAAATTCTAGCCTTGTATTGCTTTAACATGCGATAAGGAGACTTTTCACTGTCGTTTTTTGTTTATATTATTCTACTTGCAGGGAATTCATTGCTGTTCTGCAATAAATGTCCCCCTACTCCACCCACTCATCCTCCATATCTTGAATACCAGGAAGCTGGAGATTCAAGGTTGGATGGAAAACAGTTGTGCAGGGAGATCTCCAGTCTCTCAAAACTGGACTTGGTTAGAGGAGCCAAATCTAAGGACTCAAGAGGATAGAAGGCAAAGAAGAAGCTACTAGCATCTAGCTCAACCCCAGGCGTTCCCCAGGCGTTCCCTAGACTTTCTAGACCTGCATGTCCCAGCCAGAGCTTCTTGAGCAATTCTGATACCTCTGGAGGCCCTGGGGCAAGCATGGAAACACCCTAAACCCAGCTGCTAGGTAGAAAATTCTAGAGGGAGAATGTCAGAACCACTCATTGGCATAGCTGTCTCTGTGGAAGGATTGGCATCCCTGAAGGCATGAGGAAGACAGCATGGATGCAGTCACAGTGTGAGCTTGGCCACGTTACTTTCTCTGAGCCTCCTGTTCCCTGACTGCAAAACAAGGTAACTGCCACCTCCCTGTGTTGGACTTTTGTGAGCGGTACATAAGACAGTATGTGTAAAAATCCCTACCACCCTGTTGGATCATAGTAAGACCTCAGTAAAGGTTAGTTCTGGGGGCGCTGCCAGGAAGAAAACAAAACAAGGGAAGGTTTGGGTTTTGCAGTGTTACTTTATCTGATTCCAACTGCCTGGCACACTCCACCATCCCTCCTCTGCCCTTCCACTGCTTTTTCTAAGCCTCATTTTCTAAACTATTTTACTCGTTGAGCAGACTCGTGAACCGCCGCCCCCACAGCGCACAGTCTGAGGAATTCATGCCCGGAGGTGTGCTTCCCACCTTCAGAGTGGGCTGTGAGGAAGATAGCTTCAGGGGAGAAGGGCAGCCTCCTCTGTAGCCGGCCCTGCTTCTGACGTGCTTCCTCCTGCATCCACTCTCTGTCCAAAGGACTGCAGCCATAGCAAACTGCGCCTTGTTGCCTGCGCCAGCAGACAGGGTGGGGACCAGGGCCCCTGTCTTTAACTCACCCAGCGGACCTCTAACCAAATCGCTTTCTGTCAA
Organism: Hyaena hyaena; assembly: GCF_003009895.1. Classification (NCBI taxonomy): domain Eukaryota; kingdom Metazoa; phylum Chordata; class Mammalia; order Carnivora; family Hyaenidae; genus Hyaena; species Hyaena hyaena. Next base: position 495,591 of record NW_024081624.1, on the reverse strand, counting down.
CATTTCCCACCTCCTGCATGAACAACCACTCTGTTTGATGTTTATATTTTGTTTCTGTGTGTACTTGCCGAAGCCTTATTATAGTTAAGGCACTTTTCTTTTTTCAAATATTTATTTGTTTTTGGGAGAGCACATGCAGGGGAGGGGCAGAGAGAGGGGGGACAGAGAGGATCTGAAGTGGACTCTGTGCTGACAGGCTGACAGCAGAGAGCCCCACGTGGGGCTTGACCTCACCAACTGTGAGATTATCACCTGAACCCATGTCAGACATTCAACCTCCTGAGCCACCCAGGTGCCCCCATATATAGTTATGGTTCTTATGTTTTAAATTATATAACTCTTCCTGATGCTCAGCTCATTCTCTTTCTTTCTTTTGCCCTAAACTGGCTGTGTGGGTTTTTGTTTTAGTTTTATCTGAGTATCCTTGACACACAATGTTACGTTAGTTTCAAGTTACAAGGCAGTGATTGGACAAGTTTATGCATTCTCCTGTACTCATGAATGTAGCTACCATCTGTCACCATAAAACCACACAACACTGTTACAGTATTATTATATTATAGTCCTTATGCTCTGCCTTGTATTCCTGTAACTTCATTCCATAACTGGAAGCCTGTATTTCCCACTGCCCCTCACCCATTTTGCTCAACCCCGCACCTCTTCCCTCTGGCAACCATTAGTTTGTTCTCTGTACATACAGGTCTGATCCTGCTTTTTAAAACTGGTTGTTTTCACGTTTGTCCATGTCATCCTGTGTATACCTTGTACTGTGCTCCACAGAGATCTCCGTAGATTTTACCATCTGCTCTTCTGGTGATGGTTTTGGATATGGCACCATTTATGCTGCAGTTACACAAATGTGCTGCTCTGAATAGCTTCCTCCATCTCCTACCTGGGAGGATTTCTTTGGGATCCATACCCAAGGCCGAATTGCTGGTCTTAGGGAAGTGTATCCTTAAGTTGACTAAAGACTTCCAGATTGCTTTCCTGTGGGACTGGTATGCTCTACCCTCCCTGACTTCCACCCCCACACAGATGTGAATCCCCAAATCCTTACTTCTATCTTGCAGCATTATCCAGCTTTCCAGTAGATATGAAATGCCATCTCATTATTTGATCTTGTATTTTTCCAATAGCTCCTGACTTTGGCATATTTACTTTTGAGGTTTCCTCTCCCCTAATTGCATGTTCACTTCCTTTGCTCTTTTTTAAAAAATTAGATTTACGGGGCGCCTGGGTGGCTTAGTCGGTTAAGCGTCCGACTTTCGCTTAGGTCATGATCTCGCGGTTCGTGGGTTCGAGCCCCGCGTCGGGCTCTGTGCTGACTGCCAGCTCAGAGCCTGGAGCCTGTTTCAGTCTGTGACTCCCTCTCTCTCTGACCCTCCCCTGCTTACGCTGTCTCTCTCTCTCTCCTAGAAATAAATAAAACATTAAAAAAATTTTTAAAAAAATTAGATTTACTCTGTTTTTCCTGATTTTCAGGAGTTCTAAGTATTGATCTGTGACCAATTTTAGACATTGCAAGTATCTTCTGATTATGCTTATTAACTCAGTCCTTCGTTGAACAGAAAATTGAACAGAAATCCTTCCTTTGGTATAATCAAATTAATCTCTCTTTTTTTTTTATTGCCTTGTGATTTGTGCTTTTGAAAGTTTACATAAGAGTTTATTAATTTGTTGAGGCGCCTGGGTGGGTCACTCGATTAACTGTCCCATTCTTGATCTCAGCTCAGCTCATGATCTCATGGTTCATGAGTTTGAGCCCTGCATCAGGCTCTGTGCTGGCAGTGCAGAGCCTGCTTGGACTCTTTCTCTCTCTTCCTGTCTCTCTGCCCCTCCCCTGCTCATGTGCATGCTCTCTCTCAAAGTAAATAAATAGACATTTTAAAAAACAGTTTATTTATTTTAGTAATTTGAAGCTTATCATCTCCAGCACTCATCACCAGAAAGTCAGAGATCGGTACTTTTCTCTCTGCCTTTTAAGCAATAAGAAATTTGTAATCTGGAGCTATGCCCTTCACCTCTCTGGGTCACCATTTCCTCATCTATAAGAGGTTTGATCCACCTCATCTCTGAGGTTCCACACATTTCTAAACACACTTATCCTAAGATAAATGTTTTGATTCAGTTTCAGTTCAGTGAAGTGTTCTGATTCAGTGAAGGGGCAGGAGAATGGGACACAGGTGCAGAGGCCGGAATCGCAGGAATCTGCAAGATTCTGGAACAGCCAGGACCAGAGCTGAGGAGGCAGGAATCATGGGAGATGAGGCTCTATACAGCTCCATGGCCATCTGAAAAGTTTGGGCTCTCCTCTGTTGTCACAGTGGGGTGGAGGTGGGTGCTGCATGGAGGTTTCTGAGTAGAAGGCGACTGTGGTATAATAAAAAACAGATATTTTGTCTTTATTCCAGTTCCTGGCTTACAGCTCCCAAAACCTTTGGAATTCCCTGAGTGAGAACCTTTTGTATGCTAATGAGATGGGCGTACTAGATAGCTTCTGAAGAAGGACTGGCAGTCAGAAAATCCAAGGCATGATTAGAGGATTGAAACTTTCAGCTTCCCCTCAACCTCCTGGAAGGGGTGAGGGGTTTGTTAATCAACAAGAGCTAATGATTTAATCAATTGTGCCTATGTGACAAAACCCCCTAGATGATGGGGTTCAGAGAGATGGCTTGGTGGACACACCGAGGTAGAGGGAGGGAGGTGTGCCCAGAGAGGACATGGAAGCCCTACACCCTCCCCCCTTCCCTTGCCCCCTGCATGTCTTCTACTTGGCTGTCTCTCAGTTGTATCCTTTATAATACAAAGTAATAGTAACTAAAGCACTTTCCTGACTTCTGTGAGTTTTATCCAACCTGTGGAAGAGGTCCCTCAAATTCCCGGTTTATAGCTGGTTGGTCAGAAGTAGAGGTGCCCAGGGCCGCCTGGGTGCCTCAGTCAGTTGAGCATCCGACTTTTGCTCAGGTCATGATCTCACAGTTCGTGGGTTCGGACCCCGCATCAGGCTGTATGCTGACAGCTTGCTCAGAGCCTGAAACCTGCTTCAGATTCTGTCTCCTTCTTTCTCTGCCCCTCCCCCATTCGTGCTCTGTCTCTCTGTCTCTCAATAATAAATAAATGTTAAGAAAAAAAAACAAAAAAAAAGGTAATGAAAAATAAAAGAAGTAGAAGTGCCCAGGACCTGCCACTGGCACTTGAAGCGGGGCCCTTCCTGTAGCACTGAGCCATTTTACTGGTGGGTTCTGGTGCTCATTCCAGGTAGATAATGTCAGACTTGAACCGACTTGTTGGGCACCCCGTTTGTAACCCCAGAGAACTGGAGAGATGGTTGATGTGAGGAAAGAACCTCTCAATGACATAGGGAAGTCACAATTTTGGAAGATGAGCAGAAATTGAGGGGAGGCAGAAGACCCCCCAGAAGAGGATGGAAAAGAGGCAAGGCAGCAGTCTAGGGTGAGGTGGTCACTGAACTGTGGGGGGAAAGGCTGAGTCCATGGGAAGGCTTCAGCGGGCAAGCAGAATGGCATGGGGCAAAGAGAGTGAACTCTGGGGTGACTGCCTGGGATCAGGTCCCCTCTCTGTGGACTGAGATCAGGTTATTTAATCTCTTTTTTTTTTTTTAATTTTTAATGTTTTATTTATTTCTGAGAGAAAGAGAAAGACACCATGAGCAGGGGAGGGTCAGAGAGAGAAAGAGAGACACAGAATCCAAAGCAGGCTCTAGGCTCTGAGCTAGCTGTCAGCACAGAGCCTGACGCAGGGCTCAAACCCACAAACCGTGAGATCATGACCTGAGCTGAAGTCGGACCCTTAACCGACTGAGCCACCCAGGTGTCCCAGGTTATTTATTCTCTTGAAGTCTCCATTTCCACATGCTTAAGATGGGTGTGATGATAGTCTTCACCGCATGGGTTGTTGTGGGGTTGAAAGGAGATGGTAGCACATGGGAGGTGACGCTGGCTCTTGGTAAGGTGTTATGAAGTGCTGGCAGTGCTCGCCTTCTGTTGGCAGGGTGTAATCAAAAGATGACTAAGAGGGTTCAAGCCAGGGGCACCGGGAGAGTCAGCAGAGTTTGACACCACCACACGGGAGCATGGACTCTTCTATTGAGCCTTACCCGCTGACAGCTGAAGCCTGCTATTTACAGCACAGAATAGCAATCTAAAGGTGTCTCCTGACCTTACTGGACAGGACTGAACCCTGTGGCACTGTGGTAGACAGGGGCCGTGGGAAAAGATTTGGATGGGACATCACCACACCCAGGTTTTACTGCTTGTCTCTTCCCCCTCATTAGCTATGTGAGTTTGGGCACTGGATTCCTCAGCTGTAGGATGGGGTAATTGGAGAGGGTGGTCTGTTGCAGGTCACTCCTCCAGCAGCTCAGGCCCTGCCCGGCCCTTCGTCTTGCTTCTAATCTGCCAGGGTAACTTGGTTTCTCCCAGAACTTAATTTTACACACGGCTCTCCACTTGCGTGACAACTCTCTTAGGTCTCCCTCACAGTTAGGGTTACGACAGCTATTTCCTCGTGGAGAGATGGCTTGGATCTTCTCCCAGGTGCCTTCGGTTGGCCACGGTTTCCAGATAGAGGTTCACAGGATTCGGATGGAGCATTACTCCGTAATAGAAAGTGATGGCCTAAGGAATGGTAGGGTGATGAGCCCGATTTCAAGCATGTTGTCTCTAAGGCTCATTTATTTATTCAGTTCACAAATACTCACTAAGCACTGCATGTGCCAGGCTCTGTGCTAAGTGCCAAGGACACTGAATCCTACCTGCTAGGGAAAAACCTATTCAGTGGCTGGAGGAGCAGTGCCCATTTGAGCCCTTTTTGACCACATGGAGAGCCTGGGCAAGACCTATAAAGGCGGGGGGCATAAGCAAAGCAAAGCAAAAATGACTGAACATCAAAAATGAACTCTAACATCTGAACATGGGAGTTCAGGAACCAAAATCTGGTCTGCAGAAGACACACCATCAAGCCTTCATTTATGTGTCCTAGATGCCCAAATGGATGGTAGCCATGATTCCTCTTCTCTGCAGAACACTAATCCCTAAGGAAAGGGAAGTCACCTTAAATTCAGGTGCTTACAAAGTCTCTCACATCAAAGACACTCTCAGAATTACTTTACCTTCAATAGCAAATCCATGTTCAAGGAAGACAAATTAGCAGTGCTAATTTGGAAAGCTTGAAAGAGGTATTCTGGTGGCAGTGGTTGTGGTTTTTTGTTTTGGGGGGCGGTTAACGACAGAAACTTAGTAGCTATTCCTAGAGCCCAGACCTCAGAAATTTTGAGTGTGTGGGTGGTTGTGTATCCCCAAGCCTCAGTGATGTCAATGGCTCCCACCCCATCCTGTGGCTGTGGTCATGGCCTTTTTACTTCCTCTCTTCCAGAGTGAGTTCTACACCAGAGCTGGGCTGGGTGAGACCGGCCTCAAGCACAGAGGGAGGAAGCAAAGGTGGTTTCTTAGCTCATCTAGTCCTTGTTCTGGTTTCCGTGTTTACCCAACTGAAAATTGGAAAAAAAAAAAACAAACAAAAAAAACAAATAACACGTTGATCTGGAAGCTCTCTGTGCTTCCATCACAGATACATCTGAATACTGTGTGAACTTCTTCAATGTCTGTTTTCTTCAACCACATAACTAGAATTTGAAAATTCTCTGGACACCTCTTTTCCCTCACTTGAATAAATGATTCTGTATATAATCCACACGTTAGCTAGAGCCGTCTAGCTCCTCAGAGAGGTAGTTAAACCTGCATGGAACCCTTTCAGTTGAGTAGACAATTCTAAATGTAACACTGATATATGTATTTTGCACATAGAGAGTTTGTAAATTTTTCCATCTGATACCGGGAGTGTGAAATGCTCTCTGTTTGGTACCTATTCATTTCATCAGTCAACAAACACTGAAGTGCATGTGAGCTGGGCTAAGCCCCAAGATCCTTTCTGTCATTTAGTCAGAGGCCATATTCTCCTGCCAGGACCAGCACACCCTGGCCCATGGCTAAGGGGTCAGGGAGGGCACAACTCAACATCAGAAATGGTCCACAACTCCAGAAATGTATCTGCCAAACCAAACAGAATTTGTAATCCTCTCCTCTTAGAGTCCTTGTTGAGTCTCCCTGAGTGATTGGCAGCTAAGACCCATTGTGTAAGAGTCAGGCTCTCCCCTTAACCCTTAGATTATAGGGTGTGCTGCTGCCTCCAGTCCTCAACGAGATGAGCTGGTGTGTCAATGACTAGCTGAATACAGATGTTGTGGATTTCTGACAAATGGCTTTTTGACATTATTACAGTTGATTTCTGTGGATTAAAACAAATTCTTTCCTCTGTGTCATGCTTACTGCACTGCCCCTTAAATCAATTATCTCTTTCCTTTTTCTTCTAACATCGCGTTCAACTTCTTGTCTTCATTAGAACATTTGTCTACCTCACCCCTTATGTTTTCGTTGCCTCACTTGTTTGTACAGTTTGTACATTTGCCTGTGAGCTTCCCCCAACCAGTGCCAGAGAGGCGAAGCTCCCACACTGAGCCCCTTTGGTCCTAAGTGGGCAGCATGTACAATGTCTTTGCTGGGCTGTTTCACAAACACCCCTGTCTGTGGTCCACACATGCCTTACATATGCATGGATGGTTACATGGATGAATGTGCTCATATCTTGCCCTCTCCCCATCTGTCATCTCAGCTTCTTGAGGACAAGGCCTTACTGGGGCATTGTTCCTTGGCACTCTAGAACACTGTAAGAAACTAGTTGAATGATACCCATCCCTTCCAGGTATTTACATTAGTGGCAGTTTGACAGAATGGTTAAGGGCCCTGGATACTTAAGCCTTGCTACCTTTGTTCAAACCTCAGCTTTGTCACTTGCTCGACGTGAGAGCCCTGTGCCTCAGTTTCCCCATCTATGAAAAGGACAAATAATAGCACCTACCTAATAACATTATAAGGATTAAGTAAGTTAATATGTGAACAGGACCAGGCCGTGTAGCTTGAAGATCTTAACTAATAACATTTCTTTTTGTCATATTTTTTGTCTTTAAAAAAACTTTCTTGAAATTTCCCTTATGTTAAATCCTTGGTAATTTTTACAGTCTTCTGTGAACAAAGCTGAGGCTCTGAAATGTCCCTTTTCTAAATCAGACATAGGCATCCTTTGATAGTTGGGTATCCTTAGCAGATTTCCAATAGAAAGAGACTCTAAAAAGTACCACTTTCTCCCTAACTGCCATCATGAAATCTAAATAATGTTCTCATGTACACACATAAGACACACAGAACAGTTTGACCAACTTTAAAAAAAAAACAAAACCTGCTTTTATTCACAAAAGCCAGGAAGATATTAGTGGAAATCTAAATTTAAAACATAGAAAATGAGGGGTGCTTGGTAGGTCAGTCAGATGAACAACTGACTCAAGTCATGATCATATGGTTAGTGAGTTATAGCCCCGTATCGGGCTCTGCACTCACAGTGTGGAGACTGTTTGGGATTCTGTCTCCCTCTGTCTCTGCCCCACCCCTGCTCACTCTCTATCTCCCTCTCAAAAATAAATATAAACAAGCTAAAACACACACACACACACACACACACACACACACACACGCAAATATAAACAAACTAAAACAAAACAAAACACAGAAAATGTGAACAAGAGAACCAGGCCAATTGCCCCGAGATGGTCAGCCAGGAATAGTGATGCAGTTGACTAAGCTTCCAAGGAACTTGATTTCTCTCACTTCACACAATATTGTATAACTACTTTAACCAAGTTTTTAAAAAATTCTGCGTTGTTCTGAAAAGTTTTAATGGCTCACATACCAAATCTGGGAGTAAGTTGGAGCCCATTTAAATGGACAGGTGGAATGTGTGGGTTTATCATTCACTCAGTAAACACATGCTGAGCACTGGTGCCAGGTATTCATCTGGCATCACCAAGGATACAGGGATAGTTGATGCTACCCTTGTCTCTGAGAGAAGATGTGTGAGCAAACGGCCGCAGCAGAGCTGTGTTTGCAAGGAAGGTCAGAGCATGGCATCTACAGTGAAGGTGCCACAGAAGTCTTCACAGGGAGATCACACTTGAGCTGCACCTGAGGTACCTCATTATGTGTGGGTGGTTTGGTGTTCCTGGAACTGAGGGCACCTGAAGTCTGGCAGAAGAAATTAACCATCTCAGGGATATTAGGAAGGGGCTTGTATGGTGTCTAAGGAGGCGGAGTTGTGATTTCAGGGGGAAGTATTAGGCCTTGCAGGGACTCAAAGCAGGGGCTAGAAGCAATTGCATGCACATTTTCAGAAGTGCATTCTGGTGGCCTGCAGTGGCAGGAGGTATGTGAGATTGATGTCCAGGAGGCTGACTTGAAGACTCCAGAAAGGTGTGGGTGAGAAGTGAGGAGGCAGAGGGGGCAGTGGAAACATGGTAGAGAAGACCACCTGAGAGAAGATGGTGTAGGAGCAGACGCAACAGGTCTTCATGGCTGGATGGTCATGAGTGGGAAGCCAGGGGGAACAGGAGAGGGCTGTCCAGGCATTTCCTTGCCTCTCTGGGTGTTTCTTGGCAGTTCTCTCCTAACCCTGGGAACACGTGCATCCTCATAAGTGTCTCGCTCAAAGGCTTCCCAGCAATAAGTGTCCTTCTCTGCTGGCCATCCACCTGGAGGATCTCCCCAATGGCCAGCAGATAGGGATGAGTGGGGAACCATGGGAAGGGTAGAGGAGAAAGGGCAGTGACCACCAGACCACCGCCAGACAGCTCCATACAGTGTCCCCTGAAACAAGAAACAGAAAAGGGGAACAGTCCTCTGGGCCACTGGCCCTATCCCGGTGGGCACATTTTCAGTGTCTGTCGCCTACCTGACCTAGCTTCAGCCCCGGCAGGCCTGAAATGGAGAGGGGGAGGGGCCATTTCAAATCTTGGAAAAAAATCTATATTTTCTCGTAGTGCTTGGAATAAAAACTGCTGAGGTAGAGTCTGATCAGGGATGCTACATCAGGAGCTTGTCAGAAGTGGGCCACTGTGGCCCCTTCACAGCTTTATTTTGAGAATCGCTGCCCAGTTGAGAATGCAGGCTTTGTGTGAGGTGACACCTAGCAAGTTCCTGGCCTGTGAGGCTTTCTCAACTCCCAGGGATTTGCAGTTTCCTTGCCTTCTATGGCCAAGTTTCCTGTTAAAATTACCACTCTATGCCTGCTATGACCATTCATCAGAAGCTTTCAAAACAGAACTCTTTGTCACTTTGGCACTAGAGGCCAGAGAGACTGCAGTTTCTCATTGCAGCACACACAAGACATTATGCTAGTACAGAATTCTAGGTGACCTGGAGGAGGCTGCCAGTGGCAACCAGCAACAGGCCCAGTCTTGGGAATTAATTCTGTCACTTTCCTCCTCTCCTGCCAGTTATTTATTTACTTGTTCATTTATTCAGTAAATATTTACCAAATATTACCTCTGTGTTAGGGACATTTTAAGTGAATTATGGATTTCAATGCATATTGTTTGATAATACAAATTGCTTATTGCTTTGATCAATCAACTGTAACTGGACAGATCAGAAAGGGAAGATTTCCATCAAGACAGCATGTTAGACAAATGGAATAGAATAAAAAACCCAGAATTGGACCCACAAATGTATGGCCAACTAATCTTTGACAAAGCAGGAAGGAGTTTCCAATGGAAAAAAGACCGTCTCTTTAGCAAATGGTGCTGAGAGAACTGGACAGCAACATGCAGAAGAATGAACCTGGACCACTTTCTTACACCACACACAAAAATAAACTCAAATGGATGAAAAACCTAAATGTAAGACAGGAAACCATCAAAATCCAAGAGGAGAAAACAGACAACAACCTCTTTTGACCTCAGCCACAGCAACCTCTTACTCAACACATCTCCAAAATCAAGGGAATCAAGAGCAAAAATGAACTATCAGGACCTCATCGAGATAAAAAGCTTCTACACTGCAAAGGAAACCATCAACAAAACTGAAAGGCAACTGACAGAATGGGAAAAGATATTTCCAAGTGACATATCAGACAAAAAGTTAGTATCCAAAATCTATAAAAGACTTAACAAACTCAACTCCCCCCCAAAAAATAATCCAGTGAAGAAAAGGGCAAAAGACATGAATAGACATTTTTCCAGAGAAGACATCCGGGTGGCTCACAGACACTTGAAAAGATGCTCAGTATCACTCACCATCAGGGAAAGACAAATCAAAACCACATTAAGATACCACCTCATACTGGTCAGAGTGGCTAAAATTAACAACTCAGCGAACAACAGATGTTGGAGAGGATGTGGAGAAGTGGCAACCCTCTTGTACTGTTGGTGGGAAGGCAAACTGTTGGAGCCACTCTGGAAATCAGTGCGGAGTTTCCTCAAAAAAATTAAAAATAGAATTACCCTACTTCCCAGCAGTAGCACTGCTAGGAATTTATCCAAAAGATACAGGAGTGCTGGTTCATAGCAGCACATATACTCCAATGTGTATAGCAGTGCTATCAACAATAGCCAAATTATGGAAAGAGCCTAAATGTCTACCAACCGATGAATGAATGGATAAAGAAGATGTGGTTTATGTATATGATAGAAGACTACTTGGAAGTGAGAAAGAATGAAATCTTGCCATTTGTAACAATGTGGATGGAACTGGAGGGGATTATGCTAGGTGAAATAAGTCAGAAAAAGACAGATACCATGTTTTCACTCATATGTGGAATTTGAGAAACTTAATAGAAGACCATGGGGGAAGGGAAGGGGAAAGAAGTTTCAAACAGAGAGAGAGGGAGGCAAATCGTAAGAGACTCTTAAATACAGAGAACAAACTGAGGGTTGATGGGGTGTCGGGGGAGAGGGGAAAATGGGTGATGGGCTTTGAGGAGGTCACTTGTTGGGATGAGCACTGGGTGTTGTATGTAAGCGATAAATCATGAGAATATACTCCCAAAGCCAAGAGCACACTGTGTATGTTAGCCAACTGGACAATAAATTATATTTTTTAAAAAAAGGGAAGATTTCTCCATAAAAGTAAAATATTCCAGAATAATGAAAAACCTTCATAGCAGGCTGTCAAATGGCCACTGACTTCTGTGTCCCCTTTTGGAGATACTGAAGAAATCCCGGCATCAAGGCTCAGGCTGACACACTCCTACACCGAGGGGTTTCTTTCTCTTACTCTCACCCTGAGGAGTGTCCTCATTATTTCTTCTGTTCATCCACTTACTCAATACCAGTGCCTCGGTACCAATGGGCACATTTGTTTATGGGTGAAAGGAGGAAATGAATAAATGGCAGCACCTCCTAAGAAGAGCCTTAGGAAAGACAAAACATGAAAGCTGGCACATAGGCTTAGAGGACAGTGTGGTCAGGCAGTGGACCGTCAGTGCTGAATTCAGTAGCAGATCCAGCCACAATACACATGGAACAAATATGGGAAAGAAAGAAAAGTCAGAAAGAAGTCTTCCTTCTTTCTTTGAAAGCATTGTCTCTAACATTTGTTACTCACTGAAGATATATATTTTATTGTTGTTAGAAGTCAATAAATTGATTCTGCAATAATTATTACCTTAGGGCAAGCATGAAAAACAATTTCATCTCCAGTGCCAGCTCTAGGTGATTGACAGTAACTCCCTGTAGGGCTAAGGTAAGAAGGATTCTGAGGCTCAGTCCAAACAAAGTGGGAAAGATCAGTTCAGTTAATTAATTGGCATCTTTCATGGACAGAGGAGGAGGTAGGGGAGAATGGTATTATGACACCATGCATCTGTTTGGGATGTATCCAAGAGACAGTAATTGAATGTTAGTTTAAATTCTGTTTAGCACACAGTGCATTTGGAAATAAAATGATGAGAGATGTAGTCACCTCATAATCATCTGAAAATTTGTCTAAGTAAGGAAATCGCTTACCCACAAAGGGAAGGTAGACTTTGGCCTGTATTCAGAATTTGTGAGTAATGATAACTAAAGTGTAGACACAAGCTTTCCTTCACTCCACACTGCAGGGTATTTTTTTTTTTTTTTTTTTTTTTTTTT